>NC_058130.1:102679082-102696563 GCF_016433145.1 Gracilinanus agilis
ATATATATATATATATATATATATATATATATATATATATATATAATTAAAAAAAAGAATTTTTTTTCTAAAAAAGAATAAAAAACACAACAGATTAAAGAGCCAAACATAGCTATTACAACTGGGAACTATTGCCCCAGAATTACAAATTGGCATACCCTTGAACCCAATAATAACATTTCTAGGCCAATACTCCCAAGAAAAATCAAAGAAAAGTCAAAATACTATTCTGCAAAAAAAATAGCTCTTTCTAGGGTGGGAAAGAACTGGAAATTAAGGGTATGCCCATCAGTAAAGAAAAAATTATTGAATATGGAAAAAATACAAATTGGAATGTTGTACCTGCTCCCCTATCTATTCCAGGTAATTTACTTCCCTTATATCACCTCTCTTTGAAATTCTAAACTCTCTCTCTCTCTCTCTCTCTCTCTCTCTATATATATATATATATATATAATATACAAACATATGTGTATATACATATACACATATGTTTGTATATTTTATTATAATTATAATATATATAAAATCTCTACCACCTGACTTCCTTTTACATATTGTATTATTTTATTCATTTAACTTTTGTAAATCTTTTGAACTCAACAAAATTTGGGAAAAAATCTTTAGAGGTTGGAGACACTGTCTTATTTTTCTTATGCTCAAGCAAACTGTTATCCTCTCTCCCCACCCTTAGAAATTCTTATTTATTTTAATTATTGTGAATTGTGACTATTCTTTAACATAATAGAAAAACCTCATTATACCCAGAGGTTATTTATTCATTTATTTTAAAAACATTCATAGACCATGACATTTAATTCAAAGGGCCATATGAACTTACTATTATTATTAATAGTTTCATATTAAGCACACAGTGAGTAAAATATGCTTTAATCCAACTAATATTCTATTGAGGAAAGGACAATTCATTTTGTTAAAAGAGTTAAAAGAGTCTGTTAGAGACCCCTTGCTGTGCTGTTTGTCAATTACAGACCCCCTGCTGTGCTGCTTGTCAGTTAGTGACAGTTAGAAGGGTGTGGCCAAGGGGAGTTAGTGAATGGCAGAGAGTTGGAAAGGGCCTTTTTATCTCTGGGTCTTCTGGGGAGATGGTGTGCTGCTAGAACTCTCTCTGATGGGAAACAGAAAATGGAATTAAGGCCTTAATAGCATTATTGATTAATAATAACTGGGGTAGATAAGATAGATAGATAGTGGTTATATTATTAGATAGTAAGAGTAGTAGAGTATCCAGGTGAGGATTTGGCCAAGCAGAAGATACTGCCCTCTGAGGCTTTATAGATTTAGGGTTTCTTTTAGAGAAAATTTAGTTATGATTGTCATCAGGGGTATAGTTACAAGCTATTGTAAAATTACTTTCACTTTCCTCCTTCCTATTTCCTATCCGTATTTCCTAATAATAAACTAAGTGCTTTATGTTTAAGAAACTGCTCTACTGAATTTTGTTCAAACTCCTCCCCCCAAAAATTTAGTCCTTCACAATTTTTAATCAGAAGGGTTGAGTTTAAAACCTGGTGATGTTACTTATTACTTTTGTGACTTTGGACAAATCAGTAAACTCATTGGATTTTAGTTAGTCTCCTTAAATGAGAGAATTTGGTTCAATGATCTAATGTTCTTTCTAGCTCTAAATCTTGATAAAAACAATCTTCTCTCCCATTGATGTCTTTGTTAAGACTATTTTTAATTTCTAGAATGCACTCTCCTTCTTCATATTTACCTCTCTATACTCACCTGGTGAACCTGTACCAATACATTAATCCCTTAAAATCCAAACCAAATGCTTCCTCTTCTATGTAATTTTCTTTGATTTTCAGCTTTCTTTCCAACAAAACATCTCTCTTGAACTACTCTAATGCACATATCCTACAATTTAGTGTCATATTATTCTAATTTTCCGTGTCATGTGCTCATATGAAACTGAAAGCAAGGGTCTCATTCTATCTAAACTTTCTATGTCCTCACCACCTTCCACAATGTTCTATAAAATATAAGCATTTAATAAGTGATAGTTGTTGCTGCAATGTGATATAACAGGTAATGCAGGATCTGAAGAGATAATTGATACAAGGAGTTAGTAAACTAAATACATAACAGGATAGTTCAATAGACGAATAGAATGAGAAGCTATTCTAGTGTAAAAAGTTTTAGCTTTGACCTGTCAGCCTAGCAAATAGTTTGCTGAAGATTACCTTATTCCATTAAAATTTTTCTCTTGATTTCCAAACATAAAAAATAAATTTTGACCTCCATCACTTAAAAATGAGATGTGAAATTCATCAGAGAGTGTCTGAAAATGCATTCAATTACAATGATTCCATTCTAAGTGATTGTGATGATTAAAACAGCAATAAAATTCCTTATTTCCAGGGAATGTTAGCCATTAAAAAGACATACATAGGCAATAATCAGAAAACATAAAATATTACCAATTATACATTAGACTTTTTATTTCTTTTAATAGTATTTTACTTCAATATTTATATGAATAACTGCAGAAATTTGGCAGAAGTGTCTTGGTGAATTGCATATGTGAAATTTGTCACTCATTGGATGGGCTATGCTGCTGCCACTCCTGTTAAAGATTGAGTCATCTGAATGAAATAATTGGTGGGAATGCTCATTGGTTGGATGCTCCTTTTCCTCTTCTTCAAGTAGAAGAAATGAATATTGGCGAAGGCAAAGATGTCAGACAACATTATTGCGATAATGAAATGGCTATATAATTCTGATAATTATCATCTCTGAACCTTTACTACTCCTCAGATGGCAGACATGCACTTCACTGTTGTTCTGTACTCAAATCTTTTCCATCTTAGTAAGATCTCATAAGTTTGTATTCTGGTTGCATAATAATTGAGAAACCAGAATTATATAATGGTCATATGTAATGGTTATATCATTGAATATAAGAGTAGCATAATCTAGTAATAAACAATTATTCTCCTTTGTGCTTAAGCAAAAGCAGTGACTAGCTTCATGATTGATAATATATAATTATCAATCATATCACCTCTTTCTTATTGATCATATTCAATGAAATTCTTCCAAAGATTTTGGAGAGTCTAACAGATATTTTATTCGACAAACATTTATTAAATATTTACTCTATCTTTGTCAATATGCTAAGCTTAGGGACACCAATAAAGGCAAAACTCATGCCTTCCCTTATAAGAACTAACATTCTAATGAAATAGAGAAGATTGAATTAAAATCAAGAAGTATTAAAATTGTTTCTTGTTCTGTTTCTCCTCATCTCCCACTTCTAGTCAATAGTAAATTCTATTAGGGAATGAGATTTGAATAGGGAATCTGGAAATCACGTAGAAAGTGCTCCAAAGATGAAAAAGCACACATTTTATCAAATATCACCAAAAATTCACAAAAGAGTAATATGTGTCATGTCAGGGGAAATAATTTTCAAACTACTTTTGAAGATTTCTAATATAATGGAATGTAAACTTCAAACAAAATCTAGTCTTCCACAGCTACAGACCAGCATACTCTCAAAAAGGTACTGATAAATTTGGGATGATGACTTTGAAGTTTTAACAATAACTTGAGATAATTTGGTTATATTAATGAATTAATGCTGAAGGTGCACAGATAGTATTGTTTTTCTCCCCCACCTCCAGAAAAAAAAAAAGCTAGAAAAAAGGAGACCTCAAAGCCCTTCTTGTAAAGCATTCTTCCATCTTCTTTGGAAGTTCCCAGTGTTCCCAAATCTAATCCATGGTAATGAGAATAATATTCTCTGACCCTCTGTCTTCCCATTCTCTTCCCTATGCTGATTCCCTTGACCATCTTATTCTTTTATGCCTGAGTTTCACTGTCTGCCTCTATACCACTTTTTTCAGCTTGTCTTTGTGCCATATTAAAGTGTGATTATCCCATTTCCTTCTTCCAGTCTTAGTTTCCCAGTGAATACCCAAAGAATCCTCATTCCATAATTTTATGAATTAATTATCAATTTAAAAGTGAAAAGCTCAACAGGAGACTAAAGAATTAATAGTTATGGCCCAAATGTAAACTCTTAGAGGTAACATTAGGTGCCATGGGGAGGGAAAAGAGGAGATGAAATGTTTAGTGTTGTTTTTTCCTTGGGGAATTGTTTCCATTGATGTAAAACATGAAGAATTTCTGATTTTTCTAAATGTACCAAATACCTACTGTAAGGAAAGATGGTTCAGTAGACTGCTGTTGAATATAAGATAAATAGTGAAAGTCCTTCCTCAAATACATACTTAGTCTGTGAAAATAAACAAGTCACTTAAACTTCAAGTGCCCCAAATAACTATCTAAGGCTCTAAGTCAGGGGGTTTTAACCAGATGTCAACAAACCCTCAAGATTTCTGGATTGAGTTCTGTGAGGTCTGTGAACTATCATTTCACAATAATTAGTTTCATTTGTAATCATTTTTAAATACATATTTAAAATATTATTATGAGAAGAGATTTTCTAGGCTTTTTGAGGCTGCCAAATACATGACAAAATGGCAACAACAAATCATTAGAAGTTGCTACTTACAAGTTGCTTATTTGCATTGCTGCAAGGAATTTCCACACTGGGAGTTGACTTCATGTTGAAATCATGAATCTGGAGAAAACAACAAATAAAGAAACAAATTTTCCACCATGTCACTTAGGTAGATTCAGGTCTTGTTCTTTCATCACACTAGACGGCTTTTAACTCATACTCCTGGGGGTCACTTTGTACCATTAGTCTGTCCCTTTCACATGGCAAAGTCAACTTCCTTATCATTCCTAGAAGTAGAAGAAGTCATTGGCTGTGACATGCCTGAAGCCAGATGGGCAGCGGGAAGGCATTGACTGACATTATCCATAATTCAAACTGCTGACAAAGATCTATGTGATCAATAGAAGCAGTCTGTTGACACAGATGAAAATTTATTCCTCATCGATTGTCAGATGCTCAGTAATACCTAGCATCTATCATTCTTGCCTGTTTTTGCCTCCCTATGCATTATTATGTGGTCCTTTGCATGTTACAATGGTTTTTGACTCTCCAAGGCAAGCAAAATCTGTGCGGGGGTTCCAGTGTGAGAACCTCGAACCTTGGCTCATAAAGCTGCAACTCTAACTGAACCACCTCTACAGAGACAGCATATTCACCCACCTGTTGTATTAGATACAGGTCCAATTCCAGTGGTATTTCTCCTCCCTGCATTCCTCTTTGTTAAAACCCTTACCTTCCATCTTAGAATCAATAGTAAGTATTGGAGAATTATTTCCAAGGGAGAAGAGTGGCAAGGAGTAGGTAACTGGGGTTAAGTGACTTGTCAAGGGTCACACAACTCAAGAGAGTCTGAGACTATACATTTTCTTGAATAAAAGAGATTTCTACCAGATTCATTTAGGAGAACTAGTGTGGCTTTTCAGAGTAAGATCTATAGGGGCAAGCTCAGTAATTGAGAGCTGGGCCAGAGATGAGAGGTCTTGGGTTCAGATCTAGTCTCAGACACTTCCCAATTGTATGACCCTGGGCAAGTCACTTAACTCCCATTTCCTAGACCTTAACCACTCTTCTGTCTTAGAATTAGTATACAGTATTTATTCTAAGAAAGAGGGTAATTAAACCTAAAAAGCAAAACAAAACAAAATGAAGCAAAGTAAGATCTATGATCTTACTTACAGAAAAGGCCTATGGCGTAGGTCCTTTCTTTGAACGATATTATTATGCTAAATGTCCAAGTACTACCTGTATGACCTTGAATCACTTAACTTTGAATTTCAATTTCTTCCTCTGTAACATTAGTGGTCTTAATTAAATAACCTTTAAGGTTATCTTCCAGATCTAAATATATGATGCTAGTTTATGCCTTCCCCCCTTTTATCAATGAAGAAACTTGGGCCTAATTAAAGGAGAGACCACAAGGCTAGTTAGCCTTAAGACTGGAATACATGTCTCCACACATCCAACCAAATACCTGTTCTACTATATTGTTATCGTATCAGTGATTAGAGAATCACTGACTCCCACACTCATTTGAATAAGCATGAAACAGTCTACCTTTTTTCCAGAATTCTCTAATACTCTTTTTTCAATTTGTAAAGAAAATGTATTTTACCAATTACATGTAATAACACTTTTTGACATGTTTTCTGATTATCTAAATTGTGTCCCTCTCTCTTTTCCCTTCCCCTACCCAGAGCTGGTAAACAATTTGATCAGTGTTATACATATATATCATGCTAAACACATTGGTATATTATTTATTTTTCTAAGAGAATACTCATATATAACCAAAACCCAAGTATAAAAACCTGAATAAATTAAGGTGAAAACTCATATGCTTTGATCTGTATTCCAACTCCAACAATTCTTTCTCTGGAGGCAGATAGCATTCTTTGTCATAAATTCCTCAGAATTGTCCTAATCATTGTATTGCTGAGAATAGCTAAGTGTGTCACAGTCGATCATTCAACAATTTTAGTACTGTTACTATATACAATATTCTTCAGGTTTTGCTTATTTCACTTTGAATAAGTTCTTGTAGGGCTTTTCAGATATTTCTTTCTTTCTTTTTTTTTTGTTTTTTTTTGTTTTTTTAATTTTAAACCCTTTACTTCTGGGTATTGTCTCATAGGTGGAAGATTGGTAAGGGTAGGCAATGGGGGTCAAGTGACTTGTCCAGGGTCACACAGCTGGGAAATGGCTGAGGCCGGATTTGAACCTAGGACCTCCTGTCTCTAGGCCTGGCTCTCAATCCACTGAGCTACCCAGCTGCCCCCCTTTTCAGATATTTCTGAAATCATCCTGTTCATCATTTCTTATAGCACTATAGCATTCCATCACCATCATATACCACAATTTGTTAAGCCATTCTCCAATTGATGGACATTCCCATAATTTCAAATCCTTCACTACTACAAAAAGAGCCACTAAAAATATTTTTTGAGCAAGTAAGTCCTTTCCCCTTTTAAAAAAAATCTCTTTGGGATACAGACTTCATAGTGTTGTTACTAGAAAAAGGGTATGCATTGCTTCATAGCCTTTTGATCCTAATTCCAAATTGCCCTCTAGAATTGTTGGATTAGTTCACAACTCCACCAGCAATTAATTAGTGTCCCAATTTTGCCACACCCCCTGCAACATTTATTACTTTCCTTTACTGTTATATTGACCAGTCTGATAGGTATGAGGTAGTATGTCAGAGATGTTTTAATTTGCATTCCTCTAATCAAGAGGGGTTTAGAGCATTTTTCCCTATGATTGTTGATAGCTTTGATTTCTTCATTTTAAAACTACTTGTTCATATCCTTTGACCATTTGTCAATTGGGGAATGGCTTATATTCTTATAAATCAAACTTGGTTCTCTATATATTTGAGAAATGAGATCTTTACCAGAGCAATTTGTTATATAAAATTTTTCCCAGTTTGTCATTTACCTGGTAATCTTGGTTACACTGGTATTATTTGTTCAAAAACTTTTTAATAGAATATAGTCAAAATTTTACCTATTGTAATGCACCCTATCTCTTATTTGTTCAGAAACTCTTCCCTTCTCCATAGATTCTAATATTCTGAGGGGAAAAGAGTGTCCACTTTTTGGAGACTCCTTCTGCTTAAAGCTCTAATTAGTCTATTCTCCCAAATTCTAGAAGGTCCAAGCACTCCAATACAATTTAACTAGTTTAAGTTGTATTAGCGTCAGAAAGTAATATTTGCTTCAAGTATATAACAAGATCAAGAAAACAAACATCTCTCCTCTGAAATGTTGGTGGGTTTAGAGTCTAGATTTTGATATCTACTTAGGGCCAGTAACAGAAGATTAACCTCTTTTGGGAAAGCCAACCAAGCCCAGTGCAGGCAGTGCCAGATACTGAGATGACTCACACAAACAATAAGATGTTAAATAAAGTTGGTTTAATGTTAATTAAAGGGAAAGGTTGGAAGGAATTTGGATGAACTTAATCTCTAATGCCAATTTCCTAAGCCCTCAAGATTTAAATATCTCTACACAAAGTGTAGAGATTTCTTCAGGGTGATTTTCCTACTCCACTCCTCACCTCACTATCTAAACCCAAATTCCTATACAAGGCTAAACTAATACTAAAACCTTCATTAATGACTTTAAATAAAAGGTCTATGTAAGTCTGACAGGACCAAAATATGGACCAACATCCAAAAGAATCTAGTCCAGGTCTCATGATCAGCTGCCAGATGTCTCAGGATCAGCACAGGAACTCGGCAGATGCCAAACAGCCACAGGAAAGCAGGATAACAGAGAAGTAGGTAGGATGGGAAGATAAGGCAGGAAGAAAGCTACAAGGAAATAGCCAGTCTCCCTAGGTCAAAACCCCAGAAAGAAAAGCCCACAACCCAAGTCCCAACTGTCTCTTAGAAACAGCTCAGCTCTCCCTAAGAATTCCAGAATTCTACACTCTGCTGGCCCATGCTTCAGCCCTTTGCGAACTTAATTTTATTAAAACACCTCCAAGACCAGGAAGGTTTGATTTCCCCTATATCACCTCAAAAAGTACTGTGCTAATTAGAGAAGAAAATGAAATTGAAAGTATCAAAATAGGCAATGAGGAGACTAAGCTATCACTCTTTGCAGATGATATGATGGTCTATTTAAAAAATCCTAGAGAATCAACTAAGAAGTTTGTAGAAATAATCAACAACTTTAGCAAAGTTTCAAGATACAAAATAAATGCACATAAATCATCAACATTTCTATATCTTTCCAACACATCCCAGCAGCAAGAGGTAGAAAGAGAAACATCATTTAAAGTCACCCTAGACAATATAAAATACTTAGGAATCTATCTACCAAAACAAACACAGGGATTATATGAAAACAACTACAAAACACTTTCCAAACAATTAAAACTAGATCTAAACAATTGGAAAAACATTGATTGCTCATGGGTAGGATGAGCTAACATAATAAAAATGACCATTCTACCCAAATTAATTTACCTATTTAGCACCATACCTATCAAAATACCAAAAAAAACTTTTTTACTGAATTAGGAAAAACTATAACAAAGTTCATCTGGAATAACAAAAGATCAAGAATATCAAGGGAAATAATGAAAAAAAAATGCCAAGGAAGGTGGCCTAATAGTACCAGATCTTAATCTGTACTATAAAGCAGCGGTCATCAAAACGGTATGGTACTGGCTAAGAGACAGAAGGGAGGATCAGTGGAATAGACTTGGGGTGAATGACATCAGCAAGACAGTGTGTGATAAACCCAAAGAGCCCAACTTTTGGGACATGAATCCACTATTTGACAAAAACTGCTGGGAAATTTGGAAAACAACATGGGAGAGATTAGGTTTAGATCAACATCTCAAACCCTACACCAAGATAAATTTGGAATGGGTGAATGACTTGAATAAAAAGAGGGAAACTATAAATAAGTTAAGTGAACATAGAATAGTTTACTTGTCAGATCTCTGGGAAATGAAAAATTTTGAAACAAAGCAAGAGTTAGAGAAAATTACAAAATGTAAATTAAATGGTTTTGATTATATTAAGCTAAAAAGCTTCTGTACAAACAAAAACAATGTAGTCAAAATTAGAAGGGAAACAACAAATTGGGAAAAAATCTTTATAACAAAAAACTCTGACAGGGGTCCAATTACTCAAATATACAAGGAGTTAAAGCAATTGTATAAAAATCAAGCCTTTCCCCAATTGATAAATGGGCAAGAGACATGAATAGGCAATTTTCAGATAAAGAAATCAAAAGTATCAATAAGCACATGAGAAAGTGTTCTAAATCTCTAATAATTAGAGAAATGCAAATCAAAACAACTCTGAGGTATCACCTCACACCTAGCAAATTGGCTAAAATGAAAGAAGGGGAGAGTAATGAATGTTGGAGGGGATGTGGCAAAACTGGGACATTAATGCATTGCTGGTGGAGTTGTGAACTGATCCAACCATTCTGACTGGCAATTTGGAACTATGCTCAAAGGGCTATAAAAGACTGCCTGCCCTTTGTTCCAGCTATCCCATTGTTGGGTTTGTACCCCAAAGAGATCATGGATAAACAGACTTGCAAGAAAATATTTATAGTCGTGCTTTTTGTGGTGGCAAAAACACTGGAAAAGGAGGGTATGTCCTTCAATTGGGGAATGGCTGAACAAATTGTGATATATGTTGGTGATGGAATACTATTGTGCTCAAAGGAATTATAAACTGGAGGAATTCCATGTGAACTCGAAAGGCCTCTAGGAATTGAAGCAGAGTGAAAGGAGGCGAGCCAGAAGGACATTGTACACAGAGACCAATACACTGTGGTAAAATCGAATGTAATGGACTTCTGAGCAGCAATGCAATGACCCAGGACAATTCTGAGGGCCTTATGGAAAAGAACACTACCCACATTCAGAGGAAGAACTACAGGAGTGGAAACAGAAGAAAACCAACTGCTTGAACACATGGGTTGAGGGGACATGATTGGGGATGTAGACTTGAAACTACCACACCAATGGAACTATCAACAATTTTGAAATAGCTCTTGATCAATGACACATGTTAAAACCAGTGGAAATGCACATCAGCTATGGGCAGTGGGAGGTCAGGGGTGAAGGGGAAAGTAAGAGCATAAATTATGTAACCATGTTAACTTTTCTAAAAAATAAATATTAATACATGTTAAAAAAGTACTGTGCTATGCTTAAAACTTAATAGCTCTTCCCAAATTAAAATCAATAAAACCTACTTTTCAGTAATATAAGCCAAGAGGTAGTACTCTGAAAATAGGGCTAGACCTGGAGTCAGGAAGATTCATCTTCCCATGTTCAAATCTTGTTTTAAATACTTGGTAGCTGTGTGACTCTGGGCAAGTCACATAATCCTGTTTGTCTCAGTTTCTTCAGGTTTAAAATGAGATAGAGTAGGAAGTAGCAAGCCATTCCAGTATCTTAGCCAAGAAAACACCAAACAGGGTCATAAAGGGTTAGACACCACTGTAAAATGATTGAACAATAACAAAATCACAAAATAAATAACAAACAGATTTGGGTTAGATTAGACAACCTCTAAAGTCTCCTCAAATTATGAGATCCTAGGGACTACAATTCAACAAATGTGTAAGATTTATATTTATATTCAACAAATGTGTAAGAAATAATTTCTACCTAAGGTTTAGAGATTTTTAATGGTAATAGTAGATCATAAATTAAGAAATATCTTCTCAAAACCTTTCATTTTACACCTGAAAAAACTTAGAATCTGAGTGTTTAAGTAACTCAACTTAATTTCATAAGAGAATAGAAGTAATTACCAAATCTGAAGGCAGCTGGCATAGCTGTGGATAGAATTTTGGACCTGGAATAAGGAATCAGAAAGATATGTGTTCAAATCCAGTCTTAGACCCTTACTAGCTTTGTGAACCTGGGTGAGTCATTTAACCTCTGATTATCTCGATTCCCTCGACTACAAAATGGATAGTAATAGCATGTCCTTTGTAGGTTTGTTGTGAGGATTAAATGAGATAATATTTGAAAAAAGTGCTTAACACAGTGTCTGGCACATTGTAGGTACTTAATAAATGCTTATTACATTCTCTTCTGGACTAGAATCATTTGCTGACTCTAAATCCTGCGGGTTTTTTTTTTTCTGTTCAAGATTTGTTTCCTTTTCAAAGGAGTATCATTTTCAGATGTAAATTTAGTTGATAGAAAGGAAAAGGGGCAAACACACAGGAACAATTGTGAAAGAAATACTAATAAAGAAATACTGCTCAGAGAAAAGGCATTTTTATTGTAAAGATAAGCAGAATGTCCTCTTTCCTATGTAGTATAGAGAGAGGGGTCATATGTTTTTTTTTTTTTCTGTTGAAATACAAAAAGGTTTATTATCTTTAAAGGATGATTTGTCAGGAAAGTGGATCAAAGGAAAGCCCTAACAGTTGTCTCAGGAACCTCAGGTGGGGGAAGGGAGGCAAAGATGGAGTCTGAGTAAGGACGAGCCTTTAACTCAACTTACAAAAATAAATGATGACTGACTAGTTTCTTTATATCTAATATTGTCAAATAACAACCCTTCACAGATTTGAACTCTCTAATTACTCTCCTTATTAACTCCACCGACATATAAGGTAACGGAGGGAAGGTAGGAAATAATATTGGGAAGGAAGATATAAAGGGTTTATCAAAATAACAATTTCTTAAGTAAATATATCAAAG
Source organism: Gracilinanus agilis (assembly GCF_016433145.1). Taxonomy (NCBI): domain Eukaryota; kingdom Metazoa; phylum Chordata; class Mammalia; order Didelphimorphia; family Didelphidae; genus Gracilinanus; species Gracilinanus agilis. Next base: position 102,691,273 of record NC_058130.1, read on the forward strand.
CTAGGCTAAATTTCAATACTACAGCTAGGTAAGGAGGCAGCTCGGCTGATCAGACAACCTCCCTCCACGGGAGACCCTAATCAACTGTCTTTTCCTCATGATTCCAAACTCCTAACTGCTTTTTGGAACTCAGCCAAAGCTAGAAAAAACCATATGACCCCTCTCTCTATACTACACCTAACATATCATTTACATATGGCTATCATAAGGACTTGTTAAGAAATAGGAAGGAACTATTTCTAGAACTCTTCGGTAGATGAAACAAATGTATACTGCCTACATGGATTGCTAATGGTAGAAATATGGATTTCAATTCATCATTGTGAGATAGAGGTGAGTCATCTCAGTAAAGAGAGTATGCTTTATACCAAGAGAATTTAGAGAAATCAAGTTAATCCAAATAAAGCTGAGATAAATAGGACAAAAATTATCTGAGGGGACATGGTGGTGTTGTGAGGGATAGAATACAAAGAAGGAAGGCTAAAGATGTTGACAAAGTGTCCTGGAGACTTGGAAGCAAGCAAGATAAGCAAAAATTGACCTATTAAATTTCAATGAGGGTCAAGAGACAGATTCTATAGGAAAACTAGGAATTGAAAGTTGCACTACTATCTGTTGCATGGAAGTGTGAATTTGAAGACTATTTTGCCTTTTGGTTTTTCTTCCCAGCACTGGCAGCAACTGAGAAGAGGGATCTTCTCAGATCCTATCAAAAAGAAGAGAAAATATATATATTACAGAGGAACATGAGACTATGTATTCGAACAACACAGAAGTAATCAAATAAAACAATCAGAGGGTCTAAGTTGTTTTGCCCATTTTTGATCTTGAGAGGAAATAAAATGGAGGAAAGTAGGGAGTCTTCAAGAATAACATGAAGAAGATAGGGTAGAAACATTGATTTCACAAAATTGGGTTTCTTAAAAAATATAAAAACATGGAAGATGTAATGGACAAGTGGCATCAAATTAGTCTCATTCTCATCTGAACAAATCAAAGTTTTTGAAAAACACACATATTGATATACACAATTACAAATGGAAAGAAAATTAATTCAACAGAAACATAAGCTGTCAGGCAATAAGCATGAAATGTCAGCTATGTACCAGACACTAAGTGCTGCAGACACCAAGAAAGGTAAAAGACAGTCCTTTACCTCAAAGAGGTCACAATCCTTTGCGAATGAGAAGAGATAAAAATTATGAGAAAGAGAAGAATTTGGAAGACAATGGATAAAAGAAAAATCAGCAAAACAAATTTGAAATATTTAAGGAAGATTCTAAAAAGGGCATTGATTTGACAAATGAAATATTATCTACAAACAAAAGATAAAGATCACAAGAGATAAAATGAATAATAATACTGATTATATAAAATGATTGTCAAATGATTGTCTTGTTTTCATTGAGCATAGAGTATATGGTATTAATGTCTCCTTCCTGAAATCACATTCATCCTTGTTATTTTTCATTGCAAGAGAAGGTGAGCCTCAGCCAAAAATATTCAGAGTGTGCATTTAACATTGTCTAATTTAAATCTCCCATACCAGTGATGGGCAAACTACGGCCTGCGGGCCAGATGCAGCCCCCTGAAATGATCTATTGGGCTTTGTTTCATTGTTCCTAATCTGATGAATACAATGAATAGGATACAATACAATGAAACTTTGAAAGAGTTGCCTTAGAAACAGACTGACAGATGAGCATTTCTTTTCCTTTAGCCCCCTCTTTAAAAAGTTTGCCCTCATTGTTCTATGCTTCTAAGTGCTTTGTAATTATAATGAAAGTTATTTTTTACTATCTTCCCTAATTGATAGCTATTGAGTATTTGTTTCTATAACACTCTCTTTGACTGTTACTTAAGAAGTCAGCCTACTCTATGTTTGCCATAAATTCATGGTCTTCAAAAATCTACAGATATTTGGATTCTTTCCCCTTAACATAGCCAATAACTTGTCTGTCTAGCAAAATTTCAAACAATACATCAATCATCAATCATTTATTAAATATCTACTGTATATATAATGTTGTGCTAACTGCTGGATATACAATTCCCAAATTGATTAGAATAGAGATTTCATAAAGGAGGAGGATGTTTCATAAGGCTGGAAAAACCATTTAGGGATAGTATATGAAAGGCTCTAATTGCCAAATATTGCCAAAGAATATATTTTGCTCTTATAAGTAATATGGAACTACTGGAGTTTATTGAATAGGGAAATGAAATGGTCAGATCTGTAAGTTAGTAAAATCACATTGTCATCTATATGTGCAGTAGAATGAAGTGACAGTCTTGAATCAGAAATAATCATTAGGATCCTATTTAAATAATCTAGGGAAGGTGAGGAGACAGAAGTGAGAGATATGAATACAAAATTAATAAGACTTGACAACCGACTACATTTGTGGCCTAAGGAAGAATAAAGAATAGAAAATAACAATGGGGTTCGGTTCAATTCAAGGGCTTTTGTTTAGTGCCTTTTATATTCTTAGCCTGTCACTAAGAATACCACGATGAAATAAAAATCTGCCCTGAAGGAGTTTTCATTTCACTGAGAAAAGAATATAAGTATTCAAAATAGAAAATACAAAAAATATATTAAGAATATACAAAGTAATTTCAGAAGATATTAAGAATTCTAATAGTTGGGGTGATCAGGAGGCCTTATGTTGGAGCATGCATTTGAGAAGAGCCTTGAGGGGAGGCTGGAATTGTTAGGTGATTCTAAGTACTGAGGGCAGCTACTGCCATCACAGAAAGAGGAAGAGTATTATATACAAAGAAAAAAAGAATTCAATATATTCACTAATTAATTCCCAGTTAGTGGGATACATTTGAAACATTTTCAAATCCTAATAAAAATGCATACTCCTAAGAAGTAAAAGCAACTGGCTTTTCTTTCCATGAAAACATTTTGTATTTATGTATCATCTTGTTTCCTGAGAGCTCAGATGGTTTTGCACATTTTATCTCATTAATCTAAGGATTAGGCAGTATAATCACCATTCTGCCATTGACATTAGCAGGAAAAGTTTTGTCCCTAATTTGCATAGGTTAAGTCAAACTTTGAAATAACTATTGAAACCAGTCATTGACATTTTGAATCAGTCATAATTTTCCTCTATCTTTCCTACAAGTAATTGTATAGCCCATTTCACCCCATATACATATCCCATGTGTATAATATACATATACATGAAAATATGCAAAGTATACATATTTGAGTCTGTATAATATACGTATCTAATACACCAACATTTAGTGTATTTGATTTCATTGCTATAGGGAGGTGCTCTTGCAGAGGATCTTTCTATCATAAGGGATATCAGTATTTCCTCTGGAACTTTACATTACAGAGTGCTTGAAATGCCTGACAGGTGACTTTCCCAGGTTCACACAGTCATTTATATATATTAGAGGTAATCATTTTTAAAAATTTTTTTTAAATTTATTAATATACATTTTTAACATGGTTACAGGATTCATGCTCCTACTTTCCCCTTCACCCCCCGCTATCCCCCCATCCATGGCCAATGCACATTTTCACGGGTTTTAACATATGACATTGATCAAGACCTATTTCCAAATTGTTGATAGTTGCATTGGTGTGGTAGCTTCGAGTCTACATCCCCAATCATGTCCACTTCAACCCATGCGTTCAAACAGTTGTTTTTCTTATGTGTTTCTTCTCCTGCAGTTCTTCCTCAGAATGTGGGTAGTGTTCTTTACCATAAATAACTCAGAACTGTCCTGTGTCATTGCATTGCTGCTGGTACAAAAGTCCATTACATTCGATTTTACCATAGTATATCAGTCTCTGTGTACAATGTTCTTCTGTCTCTGCTCCTTTTGCTCTGCATCAGTTCGTGGAGGTCTTTCCAGTTCACCTGGAACTCCTCTAGTTTATTATTCCTTTTAGCACAATAGTATTCCACCACCAACAAGTATCACAATTTGTTCAGCCATTCCCCAAGTGAAGGACATACCCTCCTTTTCCAGTTTTTTGCCACCACAAAAATCACAGCTATAAATATCTTCGTGCAAGTCTGTTTATCTATGATCTCTTTGGGATACAAACCCAACAATGGTATAGCTGGATCAAAGGGCAGGCAGTCTTTTATAGCCCTTTGAGCATAGTTCCAAATTGCCAGTCAGAATGGTTGGATCAGTTCACAGCTCCACCAGCAATGCATCAATGTACCAGTTTTGCCACATCCCCTCCAGCATTCATTACTCTCCCCTTTTTTCATTTTAGCCAGTCTGCTAGGTGTGAGGTGATACCTCAGAGTTGTTTTGATTTGCATTTCTCTAATTATTAGAGATTTGGAACACTTTCTCATGTGCTTATTGATACTTTTGATTTCTTTATCTGAAAATTGCCTATTCATGTCTCTTGCCCATTTATCAATCGGGGAATGGCTTGATTTTTTTATACAATTCATTTAACTCCTTGTATATTTGAGTAATTAGACCCCTGTCAGAGTTTTTGGTTATAAAGATTTTTTTCCCAATTTATTGTTTCCCTTATGATTTTGACTACATTGCTTTTGTTTGTACAAAAGCTTTTTAGTTTGATATGATCAAATTCATTTATTTTACATTTTGTAATTTTCTCTAACTCTTGCTTGGTTTTAAAATCTTTCCTATCCCAGAGATCTGACAGGTATGCCATTTTGTGTTCACTTAACTTATTTATAGTTTCCCTCTTTATATTCAAGTCATTCACCAATTCTAAATTTATCTTGGTGTAGGGTGTGAGATGTTGATCTAAACCTAATCTCTCCCATGTTATTTTCCAAATTTCCCAGCAGTTTTTTTTCAAATAGTGGATTCATGTCCCAAAAGTTGGGCTCTTTGGATTTATCGTACACTGTCTTGCTGATGTCATTAACCCCAAGTCAATTCCACTGATCCTCCCTTCTGTCTCTTAGCCAGTACCATATTGTTTTGATGACTCCTGCTTTATAGTATAGTTTAATATCTGGTAATGCTAGACCCTTCCTTCACATTTTTTTTCATTATTTCTTTGATATTCTTGATCTTTTGTTATTCCAAATGAAATTTATTATAGTTTTTCCTAATTCAGTAAAGAAATTTTTTGGTAATTTGATAGGTATGGTGCTAAATAGGTAAATTAATTTGGGTAGAATTGTCATTTTTATTATGTTAGCTCATCCTACCCATGAGCAATTAATGGCTTTCCAATTGTTGAGATCCAGTTTTATTTGTTTGGAAAATGTTTTGTAGTTGTTTTCATATAATTGCTGTGTTTGTTTTGGTAGATAGATTCC
>NC_058130.1:102696568-102699224 GCF_016433145.1 Gracilinanus agilis
AATGGTATTTCTCTTTCTACCTCTTGCTGCTCTAATGTGTTGGAAATATATATAAATGCTGATGATTTATGTGCATTTATTTTGTATCCTGCAACTTTGCTAAACTTGTTGATTATTTCTACAAGCTTCTTAGTTGATTCTCTAGGATTTTTTAAGTAGACCATCATATCATCTGCAAAGAGTGATAGCTTAATCTCCTCATTGCCTATTTTGATACCTTCAATTTCTTTTTCTTCTCTAATTGCAACTGCTAGTGTTTCTAGTACTATGTTTAATAGTAGAGGTGATAATGGGCATCCTTGTTTCACTCCTGATCTTATTGGGAAGGCTTCTAATTTATCCCCATTGCATATAATGCTTGTTGATGGTTTTAGGTATATACTGTTTATTATTTTTAGGAAAGGTCCTTCTATTCCTATACTTTTCAGTGTTTTCAATAGGAATGGATGCTGTATTTTGTCAGAGGCTTTTTCAGCATCTATTGAGATAATCATGTGATTTTTTTTGTTAGACCGTTGATATGGTCAATTATGTGGATGGTTTTCCTAATGTTGAACCATCCTTACATTCCTGGTATAAATCCCACCTGATCATGGTGGATGATCTTCTTAATTACTTGCTGGAGTCTCTTTGCTAGTACTCTATTTAGGATTTTTGCATCTATGTTCATTAGGGAGATTAATTGGTCTATAGTTTTCTTTCTCTGTTTTTTGTCTGCCTGGCTTTGGAATCAGTACCATATTTGTGTCATAAAAGGAATTTGGTAGGACTCCTTCTTTGCTTATCATATCAAATAGTTTGTATAATATTAGGATTAGTTGCTCTTTGAATGTCTGATAGAATTCACTTGTGAATCTATCAGGTCCTGGTGATTTTTTTCTTAAGGAGTTCTTTGATGGCTTGTTCAATTTCTTTTTCTGATATGGGATTATTTAGGTATTCTATTTCTTCTGCTGTTAATCTAGGCAGTTTATATTTTTGTAAATATTCATCCATATCTCCTAAATTGTTATAATTGTTGCCATATATTTGGGTGAAATAGTTTTTAATGATTGCCTTAATTTTCCCTTCATTAGAGGTGAGGTCTCCCTTTTCATCTTTGATACTGTCAATTTGGTTTTCTTCTTTCCTTTTTTTTATTAGATTGACCAGTAATTTGTCTATTTTATCTGTTTTTTCAAAGTACCAGCTTCTAGTCTTATTTATTAATTCAATAGTTCTTTTACTTTCAATTTTATTAATTTCTCCCTTAATTTTTAATATTTCTAATTTAGTTTTCATCTGGGAATTTTTAATTTGCTCTGTTTCTAGTTTTTTTGAGTTGCTTGTCCAATTCATTGATCTCTGCCATCTCTAATTTGTTAATATATGCACTCAAGGATATAAATTTCTCCCTGAGTACTGCCTTGGCTGCATTCCACAGAGTTTGGTAGAATGTCTCATCATTGTCATTCTCTTCAATGAAATTGTTGATTGTTTCTATGATTTCTTCTTTGACTAGCTGGTTTTGGAGAATGATATTGTCTAATTTCCAATTGGTTCTTGATTTGCCTGTCCAGGTGCCCTTACTAATTATTATTTTTATTGCATTATGATCTGAGGTTACAGTTATTATTTCTGCACTTTTGCATTTGTTTGCAATGTTTCTATGCCCTATTACATGGTCAATCTTTGTGAATGTACAAGTGCAGGTGAAAGGAAGGTGTATTCCTTTTTGTCCCTATTTATTTTTCTCCACATATCAATTAAATCTAATTTTTCTAGGACTTCATTCACCTCTCTTACCTCTTTCTTATTTATTTTTCAGTTTGATTTATATATATCTGACAGAGGAATATTTAGATCTCCCAATAGTATGGTTTTACTATCTATTTCCTTCTTGAGCTCTACCAGTTTCTCCTTTATGAATTTGGGTGCTATACCACTTGGTGCATACGTATTGAGCAGTGTTATTTCCTCACTGTTTATACTGCCTTTAACCAGGATGTAATGACCTTCCCTGTCTTTTTTAATCTAATCTATTTTTACTTTGGCTTTGTCAGAAATCATAATAGCCACTCCTGCCTTCTCATTTGAAGCCCAAAAGATTTTACTCAAGCCCTTAACCTTAAACTTGTGTATGTCAACCTGCCTCATATGTGTTTCTTGTAGACAACATATGTTAGGATTTTGGTTTCTAATCCACTCTGCTATTTGCTTCTGTTTTATGAGAGAGTTCATCCCTTTCACATTCAGAGTTATAATTATCAGTTGTGCATTCACTGACATTTTTGTATCCTCCCCTGGTCCCACCCCTTCTTCTTATACTATTTTCTTTTAAACCAGTGGTTTGCTTTGAGCTGGTATCTCTTATCCCCTCCCTTGATTAACTTCCCTTTCTACCCCCTCCCTTGTTATTCCCCTATTTATATTTTTAAAGGCCTAATGAATTCTCTCCACCTTCTTCTCCCCTCCCTTTTTTGACCTCCCCACTCCCCTGCTCCCCTTGATTTATCCCTTCTGACTTTCTCAGTAGGGTTAGATAGAGTTTTTTATCCCAATGGATATAGCTACTTTTCCCTCTCAGGGTTAATTACACTGAGAGTAACGTTTAAATATTACCTCTTAATGCTCTCTTCCTCTCCTTCTCATAATAGTATTTGTCCCCTCCCCTTCC
>NC_058130.1:102699499-102792142 GCF_016433145.1 Gracilinanus agilis
GTTGCTCTTTGAATGTCTGATAGAATTCACTTGTGAATCCATCAGGCCCTGGCGATTTTTTCTTAGGGAGTTCTTTGATGGCTTGTTCAATTTCTTTTTCTGATATGGGATTATTTAGGTATTCTATTTCTTCTGCTGTTAATCTAGGCAGTTTATATTTTTGTAAATATTCATCCATATCTCCTAAATTGTTATAATTGTTGCCATATATTTGGGTGAAATAGTTTTTAATGATTGCCTTAATTTTCCCTTCATTAGAGGTGAGGTCTCCCTTTTCATCTTTGATACTGTCAATTTGGTTTTCTTCTTTCCTTTTTTTTATTAGATTGACCAGTAATTTGTCTATTTTATCTGTTTTTTCAAAGTACCAGCTTCTAGTCTTATTTATTAATTCAATAGTTCTTTTACTTTCAATTTTATTAATTTCTCCCTTAATTTTTAATATTTCTAATTTAGTTTTCATCTGGGAATTTTTAATTTGCTCTGTTTCTAGTTTTTTTGAGTTGCTTGTCCAATTCATTGATCTCTGCCATCTCTAATTTGTTAATATATGCACTCAAGGATATAAATTTCTCCCTGAGTACTGCCTTGGCTGCATTCCACAGAGTTTGGTAGAATGTCTCATCATTGTCATTCTCTTCAATGAAATTGTTGATTGTTTCTATGATTTCTTCTTTGACTAGCTGGTTTTGGAGAATGATATTGTCTAATTTCCAATTGGTTCTTGATTTGCCTGTCCAGGTGCCCTTACTAATTATTATTTTTATTGCATTATGATCTGAGGTTACAGTTATTATTTCTGCACTTTTGCATTTGTTTGCAATGTTTCTATGCCCTATTACATGGTCAATCTTTGTGAATGTACAAGTGCAGGTGAAAGGAAGGTGTATTCCTTTTTGTCCCTATTTATTTTTCTCCACATATCAATTAAATCTAATTTTTCTAGGACTTCATTCACCTCTCTTACCTCTTTCTTATTTATTTTTCAGTTTGATTTATATATATCTGACAGAGGAATATTTAGATCTCCCAATAGTATGGTTTTACTATCTATTTCCTTCTTGAGCTCTACCAGTTTCTCCTTTATGAATTTGGGTGCTATACCACTTGGTGCATACGTATTGAGCAGTGTTATTTCCTCACTGTTTATACTGCCTTTAACCAGGATGTAATGACCTTCCCTGTCTTTTTTAATCTAATCTATTTTTACTTTGGCTTTGTCAGAAATCATAATAGCCACTCCTGCCTTCTCATTTGAAGCCCAAAAGATTTTACTCAAGCCCTTAACCTTAAACTTGTGTATGTCAACCTGCCTCATATGTGTTTCTTGTAGACAACATATGTTAGGATTTTGGTTTCTAATCCACTCTGCTATTTGCTTCTGTTTTATGAGAGAGTTCATCCCTTTCACATTCAGAGTTATAATTATCAGTTGTGCATTCACTGACATTTTTGTATCCTCCCCTGGTCCCACCCCTTCTTCTTATACTATTTTCTTTTAAACCAGTGGTTTGCTTTGAGCTGGTATCTCTTATCCCCTCCCTTGATTAACTTCCCTTTCTACCCCCTCCCTTGTTATTCCCCTATTTATATTTTTAAAGGCCTAATGAATTCTCTCCACCTTCTTCTCCCCTCCCTTTTTTGACCTCCCCACTCCCCTGCTCCCCTTGGTTTATCCCTTCTGACTTTCTCAGTAGGGTTAGATAGATTTTTTATCCCAATGGATAATATAGCTACTCTTCCCTCTCATGGTTGATTACACTGAGGGTAAGGTTTAAATATTACCTCTTAATGCTCTCTTCCTCTCCTTCTTATAATAGTATTTGTCCCCTCCTCTTCCCATGCCCTCTTTGTGTGTAATAGCATATCCTATTTTTCTTATTCACTCAAGTTTCTCTTGGTGTCCCCTACTATTCACCCCCTCTTTCCCAACCCCCATATCATCTTAGACCATTTGGTAATCCATCCTCTCTCTATGAATTATTCTTCTGATTACTATGATAGTGAATACTATAATAGTGAATAGAGTTAACTACAGAGAATTATACATAGCATTTCTCCACATAGGAATACAGCCCTTAAAAAGTCAAATTTAAAAAATTATGAGTTTTCTTTCTTTCCCCTCTGTTTCTTATTTACCTTTTCATGTTTCTCTTGATTTTTGTGGTTGGATATCAAACTTTCCATTTAGCCCTGGTCTTTTCTGTGCAAATCATTGGAAATCTTCATTTTTGTTGAATGCCCATACTTTCGCCTGGAAATATATAGTCAGTTTTGATGGGTAGTTGATCCGTGATTGAAGGCCCAGCTCGTTAATCAGTTTTTTTAAATGGATAATCTGAAGACAAGAGAAGATATATGACTTGAAAAAATATACAGTCTAGATACTTCCTGGGGTAGAACCAAGATCGCAGAGTAAACCAGAGCACCTCTGTGTTGCCATGAGAATCCTCTCTGACCAAGATTAAAATATCTCCATAAAATGAATCCAGGAATGAAAGAACCAACAAGGAGACAAAATGAAACAATGTTCAAGAAAAGAAAAACCCAAAAGGTAGGCAGAGAACATCTGGGGCACTGGGTTGAGAGGAGAGCAGAGCCAAGAAGAGCCTATAGCAAAGGTCAGCATCCTTTTTGGCTGTGAGAGCCATAAATGCCTGCTGAAGGAGGAAGATGGAGGTGGAAGGAGCTGGAATATAGGGCGGGGGCTGAAGTGCCACCTGGGGCACATCCTGGGGCTCTGCCTAGACTGGCCGGTTTGGAGGTAGAGCCAGATATCCCATGAGAGCCATAACTTGCTGACCCCTGGTATAGCAAGGAGGGAAGAGCAAGCCAAGAACAAGTCATACATCCCCACCCCACATCTGCTATTCCAGTTTTGGAACCTAATCCCAAGACAATATTCAGACCCAGAAATCTTGCCTGGGTAAATAGTGGTACAAGCCAACCCACACCCCTTGAAATTTCAAATCTTTGAAGAAGTCCAGAGCCCCAGCCTAGGTAAGTCTGGACTGAAGTGGTCTGATCCACATGGGTCCAGAATACACCAAGAAATCCAAGTTTGAACTTGGGATGAGGACATAGTTCACAGTTTTGGGTTGGTGATAGTAATAAGAAGGGCCCTAGATCTTTTTGCCTAAAGCTAAGAGCAGAGCTCTTGGACAGGACAATCAGAGGTGTATGTGATTGGATCAAGTATACAGTAAGACCAAAATCTTGTACCTAAGCCTGGGGCTAGAATTTGATCAGCCCCTGACCTGATCAAGTTCTGAGTGGGATCAAGAGCTTACACCCAAGTGAGAGGAAGGTCTGTAACCTATCAGCATCTCAAGGGTCAATTGAATCAGCAGCAGGTAGGAACTTTCAGAGTTCTCCAGCCTCAGACCATCACATAAGTTCCAAGAGTTGATTAAAAACCAGAATCCTACTATATGTTGTTTACAAGAAAAAACATTTGAGGAAGTGTGAGTCATACAGATTAAAGACAAAAGTCTGGAGCAGAATTTATTATGCAACATCTAAAGTAAAAAAAAAAGGAGTAGCAATCATGATTTCAGACAAAACTAAAGTAAAAATCAATCGAATTCATAAGCAGCATTTATCTATAACCATCAGCATGTGTCATCTGAAATGGAGATAAGTTAGACCCCTTCCCAGTAAGATCAAGAGCAAGAAAGGATGTCCACTATCACTACAATTATTTAATACTGTACTAGAAATGCTAGCCTTAGCAAATAAAGAAGAAAGAGTAATTGAAGGAAATAAAGAGGCAATATGGAAACTAAACTACCATTCTTTACAGATCATATGATGATATACTTTGAGAATCCTAGAAAATCAACTAAAAATAGTTGAAAACTTTAATAATGTTAGCAAAGTTGTAGGATACAAAATAAACTCACATATATCATCAGCATTTCTTTATTATTTCCAGCAAAATTCAGCAGCAAGAATTAGAAAAAAGAACTCCCTTTAAAATCTCTCTAGACAATACAAAATACCTGGAAATCTATTTGTCTAGACAAATGTAGGGATTATATAAAGACAATTACAAAAGCCTTTTCACACAAATAAAGTTAGATCTGAACAATTGAAAAACTTTTATTGCTCATGGGTAAGCGAACTATGATAAGAATGACAATCCTACCTCAGTTAATTCAGTGCCATACCAATAGAACTATCAAAATTATTTTATAACTAGAAAAAACAATAACAAAATTGATCTGGAAGAACAAAAGTTCAAGAATAACAAGAGAACTAATGAAAAATTGTGAAGCATGGTGGCCTAGTGTTACCAGAACTTAAATTGTACTGAAAAGCAGTAAAAATCAAAACATTCAAATACTGCCTAAGAAATAGAAGGATTGATCAATGGAGTAGATTAGGAATAAATGACCTCAGCAGTCTAGTGTCTGATAAATACAAAGATTCTAGTTTTCAAGATAAAAACTCACTATTTGACAACTACTGATGAGAAAACTGGAAATAAAGAATTGGAACCCAAAGAGATATCCCTCAATTGGGGAATGGCTGAACAAACCGTGGTATATGATGGTGATGGGATACTATTGTAATATTAGAAATATATCAACAAGATAATTTCAGAAGGAGCTGGAAAGAATACATAAATTGATATAAAGTGAAATAAGAAGAACCAGGAAAACTTTATACATAATAAAACAATATTTTGGGATGATCAAATATGATAGACTTTGTTACTAACAGCAATACAATAATCCAGAACAATTTTGAGGGACTAATGAAAAAAAAAGCTCTCCACCTGAAGAGAAAGGACTGTTGCAATAAGAATGCAGATGGGAGTATATGATTTGTCATTTTGTAGGGTCCATGTTTAGGGTTTGGGTTTTATAAGATTATTCACTTACAAAAATGAATAATATGGAAACATGTTCTGTGTAATAATACATGTATATCCTAGATTGAATTGCTTGCCAACTCTGGGAGGGGAGAGAGGGAAGAAGGGAGATATATAATTTGGATTATATAATCATGGAAAACTCATCTGGAAATTTGTTATTAAAATTAAAAAATGGGGGGAATGTTTATTGAGACTAGAAAAGTTTCTAACATTCATGTAGCAAAAACTACTTCATATTAAAGATTAACCTACAGATGTCTGTAAAAAACGAAAATGCTACTTCTAGGGAGGAGTCAGGTTTCAAAAAGTCATTCTGCTACTTCCCCTCCCCCTCACAGTGCCTTCCTACAAAAAGCTCTCTTGTAACAAAGAAATCTAAATAAATACAGGTTAAAAAAAACACCATAATACTTTAGTCCATCATGATAACATTTTAAGAGCACCAGATTTAGTGCTGGAAAAGTCTTTGGAGATTATTTAGTCTAATCCTTTCATTTTTTAATTTGTAAGAAGATACTGAGTTTCAGAGATTTTTGGTAACTCGTTGAAGGTCACAACAGATGTAGAGCAGTGATGGGCAAACTTCTACCCTCTGGCCAGATGTGGTCCCCTAAAATCTATCTGGCTGTGAGACATTATTCCTAATCTGATGAATACAATGAGTAGATACAATACAATGAAATTTCAAAAGAGTTGCCTTAGAAACAGATTGACAGATGAGCATTTCCTTACCTTTGGCTCCCTCTTTAAAAAGTTTGCCCATCATTGATGTAGAGGAATCTTAACTCCAAGATTTTTCAACCATATCCATGCTGCCTTCCACCTAAGAGTCCATGGAGTTGCTAACAATTTTTGACCAGATTCTATGAGAAATTCTTATAGCTGTGGTCAAACTAGTGGCAGTTTCTGGCACTTTGATCAACATAATTATACTTAAATATTTGTATGTAATAATACTCTTTTGTTTAAAGCCATCTTTATAGTATAGGGGTTGTTATGGAATTTTTCCAAGGTTCTAGTTCATGTTTCTCATTTTTTCAATGACTTGAAGACATGCTTATCAAATTTGCAGATGATGTGAAATTGAGATAGATAACTAATACCTAGATAGGAGAATTAAGAATTAGAATTGTCCCCATTGCTGGAACTTTAGTCCATTACTAGTAAAGTGAAAAAAGATAAAAGGTATCTGTAACTTGAGATAAGTAAAATCCATCTATCAATGCTCATCCACAGATAACTAATAACTTATAGTTTTAGAGAGTTCTTCACAGGCACTGAGAAGGCAGTCAATTTGACCAAGTTAACAGACAGTATAGGTTAGAGTTGATACTTGAACTCAGGTCTTCATGATTCATAAACCAGCTCTTTATTCTCTACACCATGCTATAATTTTTGTAAAGCCTTTTTTCTGGTTTCAAAACCACATTAAAAATACAAATTAGGGTGAAAAGGTTTGGCAGTGCTTCATATTTTAAAAATGGAAATCCTACCAGGTTGCAAGATTAATATGAGCTAGTAGAGTAATGTGACAGCCAAAACACTCACACTTTAATGCTGAATTAATATGAGAGAAATGTTAAGACTTTGGGAAGTAACTTTCTTATCATCTTCTGGTATTTTCAGACTCTATTTCTAGTATTCTCTTTAATTGTGGACACCAAAATTAAAAGATAGACATTGGCCCATTTTAGTGTTTTCTGCAGAGGGTGACCAAAATGATGAGGGAGCATGGAAACCATGCCATTCACCGAATAGTTGAAAAGCTGAGAATGAAGAAGAAAAAGAGGGAAACAACTTTTTTCAGTTATTTGAAAGATTGTCATTTATGTAAAAGGGAAGACATTTTAGAAGGCTACGAACTTCAGAAATAGGACAATTGGAAAAATTATAGGGAGGAATAATTTGGGGCCTATATAAGGAGGAATTTCTACATCAGAACTGTTTAAATCAAGTAATGAATTGACCTGCAAAGTAACACTGTCGAAAGAGATATTAAAGCTAAAGTTGGATGAAAGTCTTCCAGTAATGGATGTAGTTCTTCACTCGACTGGTAGTTGGACTTTAAGGTCACTTCCTACTAAAAGATTCTATGATACTCTGAAAAATATTTCTTTCTATCACAATTTGTGCTGGTATTTTAATTAACATTAACAGAGTCAAATACTCATATAACAATTGCAACTCTAATTATTACATCATTATTAAGGCAATTTAAATGCAATTTCTGTTTGGGCTCTTTAATTCATTTACACTCTTCCCAGATACTTTTGTTAAAGGACTATTTTATTAACTATATGAAGAGGGAAAAGTGTAGTGTGGTGAAACTGTTCCATTCCATTACAAATCTCATTTTCTTTTTATTTCCTTACATGAGTTGTGATCATGAGGCTGGGAATGGGGGACTCAATAATGAACTATTTAAGCATCAACTTTTTCCCCCTAAGCCTTTTTCACAAACTTAAAATTACAGAAATATGATCCTGTTGGGTAATCACATTTGATTGTTGCTAAAGTTGCTATGACAGATAAAAAGCCAGAAGAATCTTCCTTTATTTCACTTGCTAGGTAGATCACAGAGATTACCTTTTGTCTCAGAAGAAGGATCATTCAGTGTTATCTTTGGAAGGAGCCTAGGGAGTGTTATCGATTTTTAATTTCCTCATTGTAGGAATACTTTCTCCAATACTCCCAAGTAGTTACATATGGTCAAATAGAGTATATGGATCACTAGAGTTCTTCCAACTTAACAGTGACAAAAATCTTAGCAGTTAACTGGGCAACACATTCCTTTGGGGAATGGATTTGTTAGACTGTTTTCCCAGCTTTTTCTTCTTCTCTGTCTCCAGAGCAGGAGGATTTGAAACATAGTGACCTCAAATAAAGCTAATCAGACAATCCAGGTGGGAATCTCCAAGTCAGGGATATGCCTGAGAAGGTAATACTTGTTTTACCTGTCCTTCCAGGTTTGTTAGTATCTTTCATTTAGTCTAATTTAACATTATAGAAAAGAAAACAGGATGAAAGCCTTGACAGATGGTCAGTAAGTAATAAAAAATTGTGCAATTGGATCATGTCCTCTTTGTTTGGAACTGGGGGTTCCTAAATCTGCATTACAGTCTGTACATAACAGATGGTTTTAAGATTTTCTATGATTGTTAGTGATATACATACAACTGTCCCTGATCACTCTAAATAATTGAATAGTTTGGTTGTTGTATTAGATAGTTTCTGCTCAGAAAATATATTTGTAGAAGGCATTTATTTTATATAAAATGTAATGTATTTTCAGAAATTGCAGTTTTCTACTATCATTTAAGCAAAAAAAAATAACTGTCAGGTAGGTGACATGGTGCATAACATAGAATGCTACACTTGGGTATCAGAAGAGCTGAGTTCAAATTTTGCTTGAAAAAATTGATTAGGTGTGTGATCCTGGACAAATCATGTAAGTTCTTTCAACCTTAATTGACTCATCTGTAAAATGACCTAGCTTGCAAAGTGACCCTCACAAATGTGAGGATCAAATAAGATATGTAAAGCACTTTGCAAAGAAGTGTTATAGAAATGTTTACAAAATGCTAACCAAGGGGACAGCTGGGTAGCTCAATGATTAAGAACCAAACCTAGAGACGGGAGGTTCTGTGTTAAAATCTGACTTCAGATACTTCCTAGCTGTGTGACCCTGGGCAAGTCACTTGACCCCTATTGCCTATCTTTACCACTCTTCTGCCTTGGAACCAATACCCAATATTCATTCTAAGACCGAAGGTAAGGGTTTAAAAAAATGCTGACTAAACCTAATGATAGTCTCCCAAAGTATACAAAACTATCAAATCATTTACTAACCTATTATTTTGCCTGGATCAACTCACTTTTATGAACATACAGATTGCTGTTTTCAAGGTATTTATGTCCCCATTCCATGTCAAAGGAACAGAAGGCAGGAACCAGAGGTAAAGAAGCCTTCTTTCAGCCTCTAGACAGTTACTGATTTTTAATGTTTTTGGTAAAATAAAACAAAACATTTGCTGAAATCTGTGACACTTTCAAATAGGCTGCTTAATAGTAGAGTCAATTGGGGGCAGCTGGGTAGCTCAGTGGATTGAGAGCCAGGCCTAGAGACAGGAGGTCCTAGGTTCAAATCTGACCTCAGACACTTCCAAGCTGTGTGACCCTGGACAAGTCACTTGACCCCCATTGCCTACCCTTACTACTCTTCTGCCTTGGAGCTAATACACAGTATTGACTGCAAGAAGGAAGGAAGGTTTTAAAAAAATAGTAGACTGCTGGAGCTAGTCAGGAATACTCAGAAGGATACAGTTCAAATCCTGCCCCGCCTACTTTCTGGACAATTCATTTACCTGTCTACATCAAATTTTCCAGCAATAAAATGGGAGTAATAGTATCCTCAAACTCCCAGGACACTTGGTCATAACTGAGCAATTGTTAAAACTGTTAGGCATTATATAAATGCTAGATATATCGTGTGAAGGCTCAGAGTATATTTTTATTGAATGGAATTAAATCATCATTTCCTAGAGAAATCTAAAAAATGCAAACTAGCTAACATAAGAAGAGGCTTAAAGAGCCCAGATATCACTTCATTCAATAAATAATCTCATTGCCTCACAAAGAAATGTAGTAGTCTCTCTTCACTCCCTGTACCTAAGACAGCAAGCAATCTGATAGAGATTTTATATGTGTAATAGGGTAAAGTATCATTTTGTATTTGACATTTTGTGAAAGGAAACTTGAACAAACAAAAGTTAAGAAATATAGTGAAATATAGTATGTCTAGGTCTGCATTTAGACTCCATCAGTTCTTTCTCTGGTGGCAGATGGTGATTTACATCATGAGTCTGAAGTTTTTATTGAATCACTGTATTTCTAAGAACAGCAAAGTCATTCATATCGTTCATCATATAACATTTCTGTTACTCTGTACTGTATTCTCCTGCTTCTGCACACTTTACTTTGCATCAGTTGTTATCAGTATCAGTACATAGGTCTTTCCATTTTTTTTCTAAAATCACCCTTCTAATGATTTCTTATACCATGATATTATAATACAATAATATACCACTTATTCAAACATTTTTTGATTGATGGTCAAAACCTCAGTTTCCAACAAGAACAAAAAAAAAGAAGCTGTAAATATTTTTGTACAAACAAAACCTTTACTTAAAAAAAAAAAAACTATTTTGTGGGGCAGCTGGGTAGCTCAGTGGATTGAGAGCCAGGCCTAGAGATGGGAGGTCCTGAGTTCAAATATGGCCTCAGACATTTCCCAGCTATGTGACCCTGGGCAAGTCACTTAACCCTCACTGCCTAGCCCTTACCACTCTTCTGTCTTAGAATCAAGACAGTATTGATTTTAAGGCAGAAGGTAATGTTTTTTAAAATCTATTTGGGATATAGACTAGGTCTTTAGTTCCATAGTAAGCACAGGAGACAGTAAAGATAATGGACAGATAAATTTACTTTCTTACCTCTATGAAATTCTCATGAGAACAGTCTATACATTCATTGAGAGTGCCGCTGATAAGAACAAGAGAAAGAAATAGACTTTTACCAATGATTTATAAAAGCTTAACATTTCCTCATAATCATATAATTGTTTTAGAATATAGAGAGTGAGATAATATCATAACTAATTGTTTTAAAAATATCTTAAGACAAATAATCTAGTAGAATAATAAACTGTCTTGATATAGTACCTGAAACAATGTATGTCTCAAGACCAGAATTTTAGTAATAATCCTAAAGACAAGCCACATAAGTATTTTTATAAAGACTTTAATAAATCATCATTGGAAGTACAGGAGAATGGACAGGCCATTTAGTCCAACTCCTTCATTTCAAAGATGAGAAAAATGTGGCTAAAGAGGTTCTGTGATTTACCCAAAGGTAAGAAAATAGTTCAGGTTCATTGAATACAAATCCAATTTTTTTTCTATCTCTCAAAATAGAAATTACAACTTTGTAAATAGTGTTATCAATAATCAATTTATTCAGGAAGAGTGCAAATACTGTCATCTCATCTCTTACCTTGTATACTTGTTACTGTTTTCATTAGGGTAATCTGACTATCTGAATGGAATAAATGTGGAAATCAATTATTATGTATATTTATATATACAAAATATCTTATCTTTGTGAAGGTTATATTCCAAGGGAAACAGCATATATATAAATAAGTACATATAAGATAAATATAGATTAAAAGGGAAAGTCATCTAAGAGGAGAAGGCATTACAATCTCAGGGGCAAAGAAAGGCTTTCTGCAGAATGTTGTTTTCGAGCAGAATCTTGAAGGAACCCAAGCTGATGGTGGTCCTATTTCAATACTATTATATGTTGTGGAATTTCTTTTCACTTCTGAGTTTTTTGTTAGCTAGTGGATTATAAAAATGGAATCATTTCTAGAAGTAGTAAAAAGGCATTGTGATTACATTTGGCAAGAAATGATTAACAGAACTAAACATCAATAGTTACTCTATCCCTATTAGAATTTACAAAGTATAATTTGAATGATACTAAATATAGTGAATATGTTTATACCAGCTTAAAGAAGAAACATCCAAAAAATGAAAATATAATTTTGAATATAGTTTCTATTTTCTTCTAATTATCTTAAAAACTTTCTCTCTTGTTTCCCTTTTCTCAATGAAGCAATAGAACATGGTTAGAGGGCCAACCTTAAAGTCAAGAAAACCTGGTTTCAGAGTCTGTCTTTGACACATGCTTGTCATTTGACTTTAGGCAAGACACATAATATCTCAGTGCTTCAGGTAACTCTGTAGAACTATAAATTGATATGGATTCATGTCATCTTAATTTCTGGAGATTCCATATGAAGAGTTTCCTAAATAAGAACTCTCTGGAACCAAACATCAAAAACAATAACACTAAAAATAAAAACTAATTTATCATTATAATGAAATTCTCTCTCTCTCTGTCTCTCTCTCTCTCTCTCTCTCTCTCTCTCTCTCTCTCTCTCTGTCTCCCTCTTTCCCTCCCTCCACACACACATGTGTGTATTTATATATATATATATACATATATATATATATATCCATCATAACTAAATTTTATATTAACTAAACTAAAAGGATTAAATTACAGGTTTGTGGCTTTTTTATTGTTAAATGGGGCTAGACATATATAAGACATATATAGTCTCTTTGTCTCTCACTCTCCCTCTTAACTACCTAATTAAAAGTAAACAAATTCACTAGATAGGATTTTCTTTCCAGAGAGGATCCAATGGTACAAGATTTAAGGTACCACAAAATATCGGTTGACTAATGCTAACATATTAAGCTGACTTTATTTTTTTATGTAAGTATGTATGTATTTATTCACTTATAGACAATGGGGATCAAATGACTTGCCCAGTGTCACATAGATGGGAAGTGTCTGAGGCCAGATTTGAACCTAGGACCTCCCATCTCTAGGCCTGGCTCTCAATCCACTGAGCCACCCAGCTGCCCCTAAGCTGACTTTATTAAATAAGATAAGTTGAGCGGTCACTAAAGAGGAAAAGATGGTAAAGACTTTGGAATGCATAAGTGGGACTCATGGACATAGAGATTTCTTCATTTCCAATTAGCTTGGAAGACTCCTTTTCTGCCAATATGTAGGAGGCTAATGGAGCCAATATTATTCCAGCCTCAGGTAAGAATTTTCCATTGTTCATGTTTTACTTCTATTTCTTGTCACTAATCTGAATGAATCCTGTTTCCCTGTAATCATAAAAAATTAATTTGCTATTTCCACTGCCAACTGTTCTGCTCTTAGGTCAACAAATAAACTCACTCCCCTATTCCAGAATAAGGTCTACAAGAAACCAAGATATTTGAGGTAAGGATTATGCCTTATTCTTCATGGTATCCAATTTGATGGGTGCTTACTATAATTTAATTTAACTGAATTTGTCTCTCCCACATTTCTTGCTCCTTGCTCAAAACTTGAAACTGTCTATATCCTTTCTGACTCTCCTCTAATGTCATTAAAAGCAAATAATATAAGCCATTTCCATTTCCATACCTGACACACTTCCTCATCATTCTCTGACTATTTTTGGTTACAGAAGCTTAATGTGTTTATTGCAGATAAAATTATTAGAGACTAGTGAAAATTTAAGAAAGCATAAGCAGAGCTCCTGAGTTATCTCATAAATCTAGTTCATTGTGATTGAGGATAGGACTTAGGCAGACTTAGATATAAGCACCTAAACATGTTTTAACTGATTTTGCTTCAATGACCCTTTTTGATATTTCCTTAATTTTAGAGATCCTTTCTCATTTTTAAAAAAGTATATTGTATTTTGAAGTCATCCCAAGAAAACAATCCCCTATTCTATTACATATATTACATCTACATACATAATACATCTATTACATAAATAAATATAGTAACATGTTTATATAATGTTTCCACCTTTATAGAAATAAACTCTTTGAAGCAACATGGCTCAGTGGAAAAAATCAGAAATATTATATTAACAAAACAAGGAACAAATTCCAATTTTGCCATTTAGATTTATGTGTATCCTTGGGGGTTTCACTATGTAAAAATGAGAAGTTGGACTAGATAAATAGCATCAAGCTCCAATAGAGATGAAGCTCCCTAAGCCATACATCAGGATCTCTGCTAAAGGTACATTGACTCCCAAGCCATATATTAACATTATCTATTTTCTATCATACTTTTATTATTTTTTAAATGTTTCCCAAGTACATCTTAATCTAGTACAGGCTGCTTTGGGGAGTTGCTGCCCACAAGCTGTGAATTTTCTCCCTCTGTACTAGATAACCTTTAAGCTCCCATTTATCTTGAGAAGCAAGGAAAAACTGGTTTTTACTCTTAATAATGAAATGACTTGCTCAAGATCACATGACTAGTAAGTTTCAGGACTTTGTCTAAAATTTCAGACTTCTGATTCTCACTCCATTGCTTTTTTTCTTCCACAATATGCGGGGCTCTCAAACTATATTGTTTTATTGAGGGCCCATGTATCTGATCAGATGGGCCAAATGTCACTTTCTGATTTATAAATAGTAGTGACCTTTGATCTAATGATAGAATTCTTAATCAGAGAATAATTTAGTCTAAGGCTTCGAATGCAAGTCTTCATTGTGTAATAGGCAAACTGGGACTGTAACTGATTTGACTAAAGATGCATAATTAATTAAAAATACTTTTTTTTAACTCAATTGAATAACAACAGAACTGGGACTACAACCAAAGTGGTTCAAATCCCAGAATACTACAAAATAGATTTATTTACATTTTACTAATAGAAAATTGATAATAAAAAAGTTTAGAGCAATGCTTTCCACGTACCCAATAAAGAAGGGATTTTACAGATGAAGAAACTAAGGCTCAGATATTTTTTGTAAGTTGCCCAATTTTTCATACTTAATGTCAGAAGTGGGATTTAAACTCATTAAAGCAGAAGAATAGTATTTTCCTCAAAGGAATCCTCATTTCCTAAAATAAACTCAACTCCATGTCTAGCAGTAGTAATACCCATCTAAATAAGGGTAAAACTTAAAAATCTTGAAATCCAATTAAATTGCAGTTTGGTTCTGAGTAGATAATAGTTTTTGTCTCCTTATTACATAAAGGTTAGACTTTCAAATATGACAAATGTCTATACTATAAGCATTTACTACTTTTAAGATATTCCATTTTTAGATAAAAAAATTTAAGTTATTGGTTGCAACCCCCAAATAACCCTATTTATTTTCTAATCAAGTTCACTCAGCTGAATTATATTCTTTCAGTTTTTGATGGAAAAATACTTTTGAACCTTTCATCATTTAGTTCCTTCTTTCTCTCTTCAACATTCCTATTACGCCTACCCATTGACAGATGTTAATAATTATTTGTTTAATTTGAGAAGCAGCATTTTCCCTGCAGGAATCTTCATTTCATAGAATATTCCTTAAATTTTCTCTTCTGTGGCCAAGGTTTTAGAACTCCAATGATTTAGTTGACTGAATTTGCTCTAACAACTCAAATCCAAATATAAAAAGACAGGCTCATTGTAGCATATTCAGATTCTTAGTTATATAATTATAGAAGCCAAGGCTACTAATGAGTAATTGTTATAGCTTCTCATTTCTCCCAGTTCTTCTCCTAAAATGAACTGGTCAAACAAAGGAATATCTAAGGGTTTGAGGCAGATCAAATTATTTCTAGTGAAAAAGATTGATGCAAATCTTTATTATTAATGATATGTTGCATTCACAAATTATATTTTATGCACTTTAGGTTACAACTTGTTTTACATATGTCACTTGATTCTCATAATCCCCTTCAGTAGTAAATACAAAGTTTTTCAAAAAATAATATTCACATTTTATAGAAGAGGAAACTGAGACTTGGAGAGGTACCAAGCATATTTGCTAAAATTCATGGTTGGAGGAAAAGGATGGCCTGTTAGTGTAACATGCTTCTGAGACACATTATCACAAAAAGGACTACTGTCAGGGAGGTATTAAGTGGAAGAAATCAGAAATTAACATGGTTCTGACTTCAAGCGCAGAATCCGTTCCACTACCTAGGAAGAAAAGGCACTTCTGTTAAGGAAGATAACTAAATATAATGGGAAGAACATTATACTTTTAGTCAAGAAAGCCTGGACACTGGAATCCTGCCTTTGACACTAACTGACCATGGACAATTCATTTAAATTCTGAGTCTTAGTTTTCTGATCTGTAAAATAACAACAACAACAACAACAACAATAACAATAACAATAATATCTACATTACCTCCCTCTCAAGTTATCATGGGAGAAGGGAATATATGTAAACACTTTGCAAACTCTGAAGGACAAATGAGCTAATGTTTGTAAAGTGATATGAAACTAAAAATATTACATAAATGTGCTGTATTGTTAGTAAGTGGAAAGAAATATTTGAATATACATATGTTGTGATATATTATTATAATTTAATAACACTCTCCTGTGAGAAATAATGATAAGCAGGATTTTAGGAAAACCTATATGAACTATGACAAAGTGAAGTGAGCAGAACCAGGAGAATAATTTACACAGTAACAGTCATATAATATGAAGAACAATGGCGAAAGGCTTAGTTATTCTTAGCAATACAGTGCTTCAAGACAATTTTTAAGAACTCATGATGAAAAATGTCATATGCCTCCAGAAAAAAAGAACTGATGGAGTCTGAATACATATTGAAATATATAATATTTCACTTTCTTGATTCTTTGTTCAAGTTCTTTTCCCCAAAATGACTAATATGGAAAAAATGTTTTACATTATGACATGTACAATCTATATAAGATTATTTGCTGTCTCAGGTTGTAGAGAGGGAAGGAAGAGGGAAAATTAGGCTCAAATTTTTAATGTGAAGATTAAAAATTGGTTTTTACTTAATTGAGGAAAAATAAAATATTAAGATATTTTTGACCTTAACAAACTTACATTATAATAAAGAAGACAGGGATGTATATAGACTAACATTCCAGTCCTTCAATGTAGATGCAGCCAGATCCTGTGTTATCCTAACTGTGGTTCCCTAATATCTGAATGACTTCTTCTTAGCACCTTATAATATTTTTTCCTTGGTCAAGTAGTGTTTTAATTTGGCTATAATATTCCTGGAAGTTATCCATTGTAGATTAAATATAGGAGGTGATTTGTGGATTCTTTCAATTTCCACTTTTCTCTCTTGTTTGAGAATGTCAGGGCAGTTTTCTTGGATAATGTCCTATAGGACAGTGTCCAGGCTTTTGCTTTTTTCATGATGTTTGGCTAGACCAATAATTCTTAAATTGTCTCTTCAAAATCTGTTTTCCAGATCTTTGGTTCTGTCACTGAGGTGTTTCATATTCTCCTCAAATTTTTCATTTTTTTATTTCCTTTTATATATTCTTGCTGTCTTGTGAAGACATTTGCTTCTAGTTGTTGAGTTCTATTTTTTAAAGACTGAATTCCATCCTTGGCTTTTTGATTATCCTTCTCCTGGTCTTATTTTCTTTGTAGATCATCTTTTACCTTCTTTGTTTCTTTTTCGAGCTGGTCAGTTTTGGCTTTTAAGACTTTATTTTATTGTTTTAGTTCATATATTTACTTTTTCAAATTGTCTTCAGCCTCTCTTGATTGTTTTTTGTGTTCCTGAATTTTTTGAGTTAATTGAATTTTGAAATCTTCCAAAGCCTGTGTCCATTCCCTGGAGCTTCCTGATCTTTTTCTATTTCATTTTCTCTTTTTTTTAGCTTCCTGGAAAGAAGCTATCAATTGTTATTTCTTTCCTCTTTTTATGTTGTTTACTCATATTTTTTCCTTCTCTGCTTTGCTAGGTTAAGCAGATGTATTTGATGAAAGATCTTTGCTCAGCTGGCAATGTAGGTTTGTAGTTACTTTCTCTGCAGTGTATGGGGGAGGGGTGTTGGAATTTCCCTGCCTTTTGAAGACTTCTTGTCTTTCCAATTGGTGGGTTTAAGTCTGGACAAGATGGAGTGTTTTCGCTGAGCTGTCCAGCAATAGGGTCCCCCTGCTCTGTCCTGCTGTTAGATTTGGTTTTCTTCCCTCTCTAAGTGCTTTATTTTTTATCTCTGTGTTGTGAGGCATGTAGGTCTGAAGTTTTGCTCCATCTAAGCCACCATCTTTCTAGTGTTTTTGCTGTGTTTATCTTCCTTTCTCCTCTAGCCACCTCCCTGGTGTCTGTGTTCAACTCCTTGAGTCTGGCTTCAGCAAGGTCCTCTCTCCAGACTCGTGTGTTTGCCCATTCAGAGATTTGAGGGGCTGGCTGGTGACTCCACACAACCTGTGGGGGAGGGGTCCTGGGATTTTCCTTCTATACACTCAGACCCAACAGTTCAAGAATTCAAGCTTTGTCCTGTTGTTAGATTTGTTTTTCTTTCTTCTTGAAGATTTTTTTTAAATCTCCATGTGGAAAGGGTGGGGAAGTCTTAAGTCTTAAGATTTGCTCTAAGCCACCATCTTTCCAGAATTCTGAGATATTAATGTATATAGAAGTTAACATTTTGTGAAGACATCCAGTTGAAATTCTATTGAGAACACAGGATTAAATGTCTGAAAATAGATTGAAATAACCTTCATCTTGAAAAAGTGAATTTGCTCAACCCCTGTGCTTAGAGAATAGTTGTATGATAAAACCTTTAGTAAAGTGAAATTGCAAGTATTTAATTCACTCCTAATTTGACATATTATCACTCCTAATGTTTCACTGTCCTTGACCAAAATCCTTCTCTAAGACCTGGAAGAAATATCACATTCTCAAAGGCTATTCCAATGGATCACCCAATATGGAATGTTAAATATAGTTAGAAATTCTTTTAATATTACTTTTGAATGGTGCATCTGTCATCTGATGGGCAACCTATCTAAATGTGGAAATAATTGGTATCATTAGGTTAATTTTTTCCTGATTGTTTCCTCTCAGTCCCTTGAAATGATGAGAACTATTTACTAATCCATAGAGGGCTTCTTTGGTAGGTGCAACTAATTAGATAAAATCAAGGGATTTTGAAATATAGTTTCTAATTAGACTACATAGCTAATTTTGAATAGTTCCCTATTACCTCTAGAATAAGCATGACCTTCAGAATTAAAATTTTCACAACCTGGATCCCAGCTTCCTTTCAAGTCTCATTACACAATATTCTTCTTCACACATTATATGTCCCAGTCAAACAGACATTTCCTAAGAAAGATAATATGGTAAAGTGGGAAGAGCACTATTTCTAGAGTCATAGTGACCTGGCCTCAAGTTTTTGCCACTTATTACTTGTATTATCTTGGTCAATTCCCTTGCCTCCCCTTAGTCTTATTTTCCTCATCTGTAAAATGAGAAGACTATTCTAGATGAGCTTTGAGATCACTCTGCAATCTACATGTATGATTCTCTATTTCTCATGAGGAGCATCTTTGTGCCAAACTGAAAATGGTTGAGCCTCACACTTCGAATCTCTTAGAACTCCTCTTTGCCTTTAAGGCTCAGTTTATATTATCATATATTGCCTCACATAATAAACTGTAAGGTACTTGAGATCAGAATTCACTTTTTCTTTTGTATCTTCACACCTAGTAAAATGGCTGGCACACAATAGGTGATTAATAAATGATTGATTGACTAATAGTTCAAAAGGTAAGATGTAATTATTTCACTTGGAAAAGTTAAGTACAGTTCTGGGGATGAAATAATTTGTTTCTTGACAAACCTAACCATGTAGATCTAACAGCTGTATATAGAAGACACCAGCTGTAGAAACAGAAAGGTTTCTGTGCTTTTCTCAATGATTATAAAGCATTGGCCAAGGAAGGTGAAAAAGTTGTATAAAGTTACTTTTCTGCTTGTTCATTTCGTTTTATTTTTTTATATTTTTAAAGTCCTATGGCTGTGTTTTTTCTTTGTTTTGGTGATCTTCTGTATATGTTGGATAAACAAAATTTTTCCCACTGAATTGTACATTTCTCTTTTAAATAATTTGCTTTTAATATCCATACAATGTTAAATATGATATGACCTTATAATAGGAGTTTCTTTTACTTAAAAATCACTGGAAATTATTAAGTTGCTTTGTTTCTCCTCCAAAAAAGTTAAGCACAATTTACAAATATAGAGAACATTTAATTATGTCATTTCCATATCAAAATAGCTCATTCATAACTTCTTTCTTACTGTTCTCTTCTCAATTTCACTCTCCAACTATAGAGGTCTTTCCTAATGACAAGGCAACTCTTATAGTAGAGATAGAGTAGTGGAGAACTGGTAGCAAATACAGAAGTAAAATGAGCCGTATAGATATAAAAGGAAAGATTTTTCAAGGGACAGTAGATTTATGGAATAGTATTGCTTGGAGAAACTTTACTTAGAGATAGAAAGAATCTTAGAGATCAGTGATAGTGTATAATCTTTGTTAAATCCCCTTATCATACAGATGACATTCCAAGAAATGGTGACACATAAGGTTAGATGTATTAGGTCACAGAAAGAGAGATGATCCACAGTAACTGCTGGAAAAGTACAATGGAAGTATAAACCAAGAGACATAAATAGGACTAAGAAAAGAGAACAGGTAAACTGTCAAGTGGATGGAAAATTAAAATAAATTGACATAAATTCATAAAATATATAAATTATATCTACCATTACATAATGCCTTGAATTTTGTAACTTTTTTCATTTATTATGTCATTAAATTGTCATCTGAACCATGTGGTATAGGTGCTTTTATGATTCCCAACATAAAGATGGGGAAACTGAGCTCCCTGACATTGGACACATGGTATTTAAAACAGAATTTGAATTTATATCTTTCTGATTCCAGGATCAGCACATTCTCCATTGTACCCCCCGAGAATCCTTTCCCCAGTACACATTGCATCAAAATTAATTTAACCAGTGGCAGCTAGGTGGCTCAGTAGATAAACAGCCAGGTCTACAGATGGGAGGTCCTGAGTTCAAATATGATGTCAGACATTTCCTTCCTCTGTGACCCTAGGTAAATTTCTTAATTCCAATTGCCTAGCCCTTACTGTTCTTCTGCCTTGGAACTAGTATTTAGTATTGTAAGTTTTTTTAATTGAATATAAGAAAAATAGATACGGTTTAATGGAAAATGCTGTACACAAATCTACTACTATCTAGCCATGTGAGCTTGTGAAAATTACTTCAGTTCTCCACCATTAAGAGTGACTTGGAATTATAGAAATAAACATAAGAAAATAAGAATTTCACAAAAAAAGAGGCTAAAGGGAATGAGAAGATGTAGAAATAATTTTTATAGAACGCTAAATATCCCCTCAAAGGCTGTTACAGAAGTGTAGGAGGAATTAACACATTGTCAAGAGAGAACTTGGCTTGGCTTCATCCATAGAATACAGTTTATTGTAGATAATGTATATTCCTGACTAAGAGTCTAAAAATCTAAATTAGAGATCCAAATTGTGTCTTCTGTCTCTTTTTATACAGTCCAAGAGCGTAAGAATGCTTTTTATCTTTTTGAACTACATTTTAAAAGGTGAAAATCATTCTTAGCTTGAGGGTCATACAAAAATATTAGTCTCTGGCCTTTGTTTTTTGACTGTTGATCTAGATAAATAATTAGAAGAGGAATTATTGAAGAATGTCTAATTGTTTGCAAGTCTTCTGTGTTGGTTAATATTGTGTTTTATATATATATATATATCTTTCAATAAAACTTCCCTTTTATAACTGTGTATTTAGAGAAAATTGTGTCAGCATACTGAATGTTTTTGGATGGTAATTGTCTAAGATTTTTCTGTGCAATGACTTGAAATTAAAGGAATATGTTTACAAAAGTCTACTAACACGATCTAAAACAATTCTTTCTCTTTAAAAGATATTTAATCCATTCTCAAAATTTATTTAGCACAGGAGTCATCATCCTTACTCCTTGATTGCTTGAGTAAAAACAATCATCATATACTAGCTCCTCCTGTTGCTTGACTGGTGAATCAGTAAAGGCAACATGAAGGCAAGGGAATTACTTTCAGTTGAATTGATCTGGTGTCTTCCTTGCATCTCTTACAATATTGTCTCCCCAAGTTATGAACAAAATCTCCTTTTAGTAACTTTAAAATATCAGAATTTAACACTTAACAAGGAAGGAATTGACATGAGTCAGGAACAGACCAGAATATGGTTATAAGTCAGAAAAATAGGAACAATCATTCTTCCTCCAGTTCTAAGCAAAGAAACCTATGTCCTTTGTTTTGTGAGAATATCTGCCAATAGGGTTACACAGCTAAAACAAATGAATTTTTTAATGAAATCCAAGGACCAAATTGTACTGTGAGCTAGATCTGAAAAATTACTTGTTTTACTTATTTATATATTCACATAAATAAAATTAAAATCCAGAGTGTGAAACACAAATATTTTAACCTCAGATAGAAATAATAGTAAGAATAAATGATAAGAATTTAGTTGTTCAATAGTAAAAAAGAAACATGACTTTCCTACTCTTGCCTACCACCATTCTGTAGACAAATTTATTTTCTTCTATGTAACAGTAGTTCATTCAGCATTAAATCATCATTTTATCAATGTTTCTTATAGCTGAAATGCCACCTGACTTTAAAAGACTCTAACTAGTTTAATATATTTGTTGCTGAAGGATTTAGAGGATATATTTAAAATGACAAAGGTATATAGCAGCATTTTCATAAGGATTTACTCCTTTTATTTCCGTGAAACAGAAAAAGTATCATACATAGAGTATTTTTTTTGTGATCCAAAATAGTTTGGATTCTAGTAACGTTGACTATTATTGAATGTCTCTTGAAGAAACAGACTTTCTTTTCTCTAGTATTAATATCATAAGTAATTATTTATGTTCAGAAATTCAAGGAAGTTTAAGAATACCTTTGAATGAAAAACTGTGACTATGTGTTTCATAAGTTGTTTTAAACTCCTTCAAACATTTGGCTTGAAATAACTCTTTAGTATGGCAATGAAAAATGATACTGATCTAGTCAGACCCTTAAGTCTGTAATGTAATTGAATTCCTGTTATCTTTCAAGGCATATGTTGGTGACATTGCCTCTTCAAACCTTTTCTGATCTGCTTAGGTATTAGTACTCTCACTTTCTTGAATTTTCTTTGTATAGATTTCATATTAATTGATGGAGAATAATAACAACAAATAAACCAAGTACTGTTTTGTAGCATTTGTTGTTTACTAAAGTAAAAATATTTATCCTGAAAATTTAACATTGGCTTCTGTGGACTATTTGGAACTATTTCCAGCATGCCCCTATAAGTGGCTCTCTCCTCAATTCCCCATTATAATACTCCCTTAAGGGTAGAGACTATTGATTTTGTCTTTGTTTGGCAAGTGCTTTACCTAACACCTTACATACAGGATGTATTTAATTAATATTAATTGAATTAAAATGAATGGTCTGGTAGTCTCAAAACCTAAGTTCCAATTCTATAAATTTTATTTTATCAATTAGAGGAGAAAAAGGTAAAATAATTTATAAACTTCCACTATTAAATGACATTATCCCAGTGGTTGATTAAATAAATATTATGGTAATTAGCAATTAACTTCTATATCTAAATACTTTGCATAGCATCTTGTTAGTGTACATTTTGCCTACTTTCATAGATGCTGAAATTTTCTTATTTATCTTGAATCATTCTTATTAAGCCTTCCTTAAGCAAATTAACCATTATTTATTCACTAACCAAGTATATTTCAAAACCTAGATTAGTGTCAAAAAACCCTTTAAATTCAGAGTGAATTTCATCAAAGTGAAAAACAAAGAGTTTCATAATAAAAGAATTTCAAGCTAGAGACAATAATTTGAATATCCCCTCTAAATACCTCTGGTTTATGTATCATATTTTTTCCAAAGAATGTTCTGTACTTTACATAATTATAATTAAAATCATGCCAAATATTTTATAAGGAAACAAGAAAAAAGGAACACACTCAGAGCATGAAAATGTTAGCAAGAGAGCATGGTTCAGGGAATTAAGCAATAACTTAAGAACTAAAAGGATGAATACTCTAATTCTAGGTCTTCACCAATATTTACTCTTTGTCTTGGACAAGTTATTTTTCCTCACTGTCAAGGTCAGAGAAATAATATTCAATTCAGTTAAAAGAAGAAAAAGAACGAAACAGAAAACACTTTTGTTGAATTCAAATTACTATACCAAAACAAATGGAATACTCAGAGTCAAATATAGTTTATTCTGAGCACATTTTACAATACTCTCCTGTAGCTCAGAAAATTATTTTTGATTATCTAAATATTAAAGGAGTTTTTCTCAGTATTGAAGAATTACAAAATTAATCAGTAGAAGTATCCTATAGGCAATTTAATATAATTGATTAATCATCAATCAATAAACATTATTATGCATGTAATGGAATACCGTTGTGCCATAAGAAATGACAAATAAGATGATCACCAACAAAATTGGAAAGATATGTAATGATGTAAAATTAAGAAGGTACAATCAGGAGAACATTCTTAATAATAGCAATAACCATACATGATTATGAACCGTAAATGACAACTATATTTGTTATCAAGAAGGGAATAATCTAGGACAACTCCAAGGGATTCATAATGAAAGGTATATACACTTCCATAAAAAGAACAGTCAAAATGTAGATTGAAATATGACATTATTCAGTTTATTTCTTACATGAATTTTTCTCTATTGTAAGCAATATGTATCTTATTTCACAACATGACTAATAGGGAAATATGTGTTATATGATTATCTTTCTCTCTCTCTATCCCTCTCTCTCTCTATCTTATATTATCTGTCTTCTTGGAGATGGGGAGGAGTGGGAGGGAGGGTAAATAAGAATGTGACAGATATTTTTAGTTAAAATAAGGGGATTTAATTGAGGCAGACAGATTATAATCTAGGAAGTCACACAGATCCCTCAGCATTGGAAAACCCCAGAAATAGATTTTTGGATGTAGCTCATATTAGGATTTGCTTCTACTGGCAAAAAATATTAAATAAATAAAACACTGAAGTGATCTCAAAAAAACAACATCTTTATGTTTATACTATATACCTGAAATATTAGGTATACAAAAGGTATACAAAGGAAAAGTGGAACAGTCTCTGCCCTTAATGAACAAACAATCTGGCTAGAAGATGCACATCTATCTATCTATCTATCTATCTATCTATCTATCTATCTATCTATCTATCTATCTATCTGCCTGTCTGTCTATCTATCTCTTTCTATCTTTCTATACATTTCTATATCAATCACTAGATATCATATGGTTAGATATGTAGATGTGGATTTATATATAGACATAGATAGATGATTGATAAAAGAGAGGAAAATAAATTGATAGAAACTAATTGGAGGGAAAGGTTCCAGTAACTAGAAAATTATGTAGAACTTACTTTGTAAATTGAATTTAGAATCTTTATAGTCTAAGAGGTAGAACAGAAGAGGGAGTACATTCCATGGATTGAGAGATAGAAGTTCCCTATACAATATGGTCATACAAGTAGTCAGCTAGTCTTTGTGGAAATTTTAAGGGAGAAATTGCTACTTGGTGAAAAACAGGATGGTGCAATCTAGGAATTTCTCTTTTGACTTTGATTTTGATGAAAGAAATTTGAATTCTACCTTAGTCTATTGCTACCTAGGTAAATTTGAGAGTATCATTTAATATCAATTGGCTTCTGTTTCTTTTTATGTAAAATGAAAGCATGGACTCACTGGCTACTTCAGTCCCTTTTCATTTATATCTGTGACTTCTTCATGTAATCATTTCACTTTTAATTAGTGAGTGAAGGTTTCCCCTCCAAACTTCTTAGATCAAGATAATACCTTTCTTTTAAAACCTTTCATCTTTTACTCTTGAATCTGTCCCTGATGGCCAAAAAAGTCAAGTTAAACTCCAATTCCACATGAAATCCTTGCCTGTTTTTGAAAAAACCTAACAATTTCCCTTTGCTAGTCTCTTCTGAAAGTTATCCATTCTTTAATTAATCCTCATTTTGCATGGACTCAAGTTCTATTTTGTAATTATTCTTTTATGCTTTATAGTTCATCAGTATGCTTCCTAAAAGAATCCAAACTGGGAAAAATATTCCAGCTATGATATATCCTGAAATGAGTATGTAAAGTATATTGAAATTCAATCTTTTGGTCAAAGAATATGAACAAGCAATTTTCAGATGAAGAAATAAAAGCTATAAAAATTATATAAAAATGTTCTAAATCACTCTTGATTAGAGAAATGTAAAGTTAAAAAAAGTCGAGCTACCACTTCACATGTAAGATTAGTAAGTATGACAATAAAGGAAAATAGTTAATATTGTGGGGGAGGGGAATATGGCAAAATTGGGTCACTAATGCATTATTGGTGAAATTGTGAACTGATCTAATCATTCTGGCAGGGAATTTGAAACTATTTGCAAAGGACTATAAAACTGTGATCCTGTAATACCACTGCTAGGTCAGTATGCCAAAGAGATTAGATAAAGGGTGAAATGACTTATTTGTACAAAAGTAGCAAAGAATTGGAAATTGAAGGGCGATCCATCAACTGGGGAATAGTTTAACAAATTGTGGTATATGTTGGGGATGAAATACTATTGTGCTATAAAAAAATGATGAGCAGGGAGGAAGATGGGGGCAGAGTAAAAAGCAGAAGCTTAACCTCTCCTAACTGAAACATATAGGACTCCTCAAGAAGACATGAAAAACAAATCCAGAGGAACGAAGGAACCGCACAACAGGGCGCAGCATTGGAAGTACGTGGAATTGGGGCATTTCCATGCTATAAAAGGGTGAGACACCTCTCACTAAAACATGAGCTGAGCAACCCCTTCACCCATACCACACCACCTACAGTGTCAAAGACAGCACACAAGAGTTAGAGCAAGTTCGAGGCACCCATTAAGTCCTTGATAATTACCTGGGGTCACCAGGGCCTGCTCATAAGAGCAGCAAGACTTAAGACCCTAAGAGGCTAAAAAAGTGTGTACTTTGAACACAAACCCTGAGCTCAGGCACGAGTGCAGTTGAGGATGCAAGCTCAGACACAGATCCTAAGAGCAGGCGAGGACTCGGATCCTGAGAGCAGGCATGGACCGTGACTGGGACCCATTGAAGAGGGGTGCACGACTGTGGAAGCAGTGCCCTGAGACCGTTAAAGGAGCCTTGGGCAGAGGAACAAGCATGGGGACCAATAGGAGGCCTGACCCTGAGAACAACTAGACCTGAGACCTCAGGAGCCTAAAGAGCTTAGACAGACCCTGAGTGTGAGGATAAACATAAGAAGGCACAGGGCTAACAATGGCAAGCCAAAGACAAGAACCTCAAAAGAGAAAGATCATCAAGAAAAAATCTGAAACACTCAACAACTTTTACACAGATAAAATCCAGACAACAGAGCAAACAGCAGAGGAGAACAAACAAGTAATCATATCCAAACTTTCCCAAAACAATGAAAACTGGCCACAAGCTATTGAATAGTTCAAATCTGAGATGATGAGAAAGATGGAAGACATTTGGCAAGAGATGTGGGAAAAATCTCAAAAGGAAATTAACAGGTTAGAAGACAGAAACTCCCAATTGGAGAAAAATGCCCCCAAATCAAACGAAAAGCTAAGCAAATTGGAAACCAAAATCTGAGAAGAAAATAACAGTTTAAAAGGCAGAATTTCACAATTAGAAAGTAAAGCAAGTAAATTGAAGACCAGAAATGACAAGATTGAAAAGGAAAACCATAAGATTATAGTCCAAAACCAGTCCCTAAAGGCTAGAATTGAGCAATTAGAAGCTAATGATCTCTCAAGACAGCAAGAACTAATAAAACAAAGTCAAAAGACTGATAAAATAGAAGGAAACATGAGATATCTCAATGAGAAAGTGACAGACCAAGAAAAAAGATCTAGAAGAGACAAATTGAGAATGATTGGTCTTCCTGAAAAAGCAGAAATTAATAGAAATTTGGACTCCATACTAAAAGAAATAATCCAGCAAAACTGTGCTAAAGTTCTACAAGACACCAATATAGACATTGAAAGGATCCATAGATCACCCTCTATACTAGACCCAGAAAAGACAACCCCCAGGAATATAATAGCCAAATTCAATAGCTTCAAAGTAAAAGAAAAAAATTTATAAGAAGCTAGAAAGAGACAATTGAGATATCAAGGAGCACCAATCAGGATCACACAGGATTTGGCAGCCTCCACACTAAAAGACTGCAAGGCTTGGAATATGATATTCAGAAAGGCAAGAGAACTGGGTCGATAACAAAGGATCACCTACCCATCAAAACTAGCTCTATACTTCCAGGGGAAGTTTTGGGCATTCAACAAGATAGAAGATCTCCAAGTATTTGCACAGAAAAGACCAGGACTAAATGGAAAGTTCAATATTCAACCACAAAAATCAAGAGAAACATGAAAAGGTAAATAAGAAACAGAGGGGAAAGAAAGAAAACTCATATTTTTAAATTTGCCCCTTTAAGGGCTTCAATATGATCTAATTATTGGTATTCCTATGTGAAGAAATGTTATGTATAATTCTCTGTAAGGAACTCTATTCACTATTATAGTAATTGGAAGAATTATTCATAGGGAAAGGTTGGAATACTAAATGGTCTAAGATGATATGGGGGGGTAGAAAA
The DNA here is from genome assembly GCF_016433145.1 of Gracilinanus agilis. Classification (NCBI taxonomy): domain Eukaryota; kingdom Metazoa; phylum Chordata; class Mammalia; order Didelphimorphia; family Didelphidae; genus Gracilinanus; species Gracilinanus agilis. The sequence continues at coordinate 102,727,555 of NC_058130.1, forward strand.
GAAGGGGGTGAATAGTAGAGGACACCAAGGGAAACTTTAATGAATAAGAAAAAAAGGATATTCTATTACACAGAAAGAGGGCATGGGAAGGGCAAGGGATGAATACTATTATAAGAAGGAGAGGAGGAGAACATTAAGAGGTAATATTTAAAACCTACTCTCAGTGCAATTAACCCTAAGAGGGATGAGTAGCTTTATCTATTGGGATATAAAACTCTATCTAACCCTACTGACAAAGTCAGAAGGGATAATCCAAGGGGAGCATGGGAGTGGGGAGGTCAAAAAAGGAAGGGGAGAAAAAAGAGGAGGAAATTTATCAGACCTTAAAAATAAAAAGAGGGGAATAATACAGGAGGGTGTAGAAAGGGAAGTAAATCAAGGGAGGGGAGAAGGGTTACTGGCTTAAAGCAAACCACTGTTTTAAAAGGAAATATTGTAAGAAGAAGGGGTAGAACTAGGAGAGGAAACCAAAATATTGGCGAATACACAACTGATAATTATCACTCTGAATGTAAATGGGATGAACTCACCCATAAAAAGGAAAAAAATAGCAGAGTGGATTAGAAACCAAAATCCCACCATATATTGCCTACAAGAAACACATATGAGGCTGGTGGACATACACAAGTTTAAGGTTAAGGGCTTGAACAAAATCCTTTGGGCCTCAAATGAGAAATAGAAGGCAGGAGTGGCAACTGTGATTTCTGACAAAACCAAAGTAAAAATAGATATGATTAAAAAATACAGGGAAGGTCATTACATCCTGAATAAAGGCAGTACAGACAATGAGGAAATAACATTTGTCAATATGTATGCACCAAATGGCATAGCAACCAGATTCGTAAAAGAGAAACTGATAGATCTCAGGGAGGAAATAGATAGTAAAACCATACCAGTGGGAGAACTAAATATTCCTCTTTCAGATCTAGATAAATCAAACCAAAAAATAAATAAGAAAGCGGAAAGAGAGATGAATGAAGTCCTAGAAAAATTAGATTTGATAGATATGGGGAGATAAATAAATAGGAACAAAAAGGAATATACTTCCTTTTTAGCTACACATGGTACATTCACAAATATTGACCATGTAATAGGGCATAGAAATATTGCAAACAAATGCAAAAGAGCAGAAATAATTAATGTAAATTTCCCAAATCATAATGCAATAAAAATAATAATTAATAAGGGTACCTGGAAAGGCAAATCAAGAACCAGCTAGTCAAAGAAGAAATCATAGAAACAATCAACAATTTCATTGAAGAGAATGACAATGATGAGACATCCTACCAAACTCTGTGGGATGCAGCCAAGGCAGTACTCAGGGGGAAATTTATATCCTTGAGTGCATATATTAACAAATTAGAGATGGCAGAGATCAATGAATTGGACATGCAACTCAAAAAACTGGAAACAGAGCAAATTAAAAATCCCCAGATGAAAACTAAATTAGAAATAGTAAAAATCCAGGGAGAAATTAATAAAATCAAAAGTAAAAGAACTATTGAATTAATAAATAAGACTAGAAGCTGATACTTTGAAAAAACAGATAAAATAGACAAAGTACTGGTCAATCTAATAAAAAAAGAGGAAAGAAGAAAACCAAATTGACAGTATCAATGATGTAAAGGGAGACCTCACCTTTAATGAAGGGGAAATTAAGGCAATCATTAAAAACTATTTTGCCCAATTATATGGCAATAAATATAGCAATCTAGGATATATGGATAAATATTTACAAAAATACAAATTGCCTAGATTAACAGCAGAAGAAATAGAATACCTAAATAGTCCTATATCAGGAAAAAAAATTGAACAAGCAATCAAAAACTCCCTAAGAAAAAATCACCAGGGCCTGATGGATTCACAAGTGAATTCTATCAGACATGCAAAGAGCAACTAATCCAAATACTATACAAATTATTTGATATAATAAGCAAAGAAAGAGTCCTACCAAATTCCATTTGTGACACAAATATGGCACTGATTCCAAAGCCAGGTAGAAAAAAACAGAGAAAGAAAACTATAGACCAATCTCCCTAATGAACAAAGATGCAAAATTTTTAAATTGAATATTAGCAAAGAGTCTCCAGCAAGTGATCAAGAGGATCATCCACCATGATCAGGTGGGATTTATTCTAGGAATACAAGGATGGTTTAACATTAGGAAAACCATCCACATAATTGACCATATAAACAATCAAACCAAAAAAAAATCACATGATTATCTCAATAGATGCTGAAAAAGCCTTTGAAAAATACAGCACCCATTCCTATTGAAAACCCTGGAAATTATTAGCATAGAAGGACCTTTCCTAAAAATAATAAACAGTATATACCTAAAATCATCAATAAGCATCATATGTAATGGGGATAAATTAGAAGCCTTCCCAATAAGATCAGGAGTGAAACAAGGATGCCCATTAACACCTCTATTATTTAACATTGTACTAGAAACACTAGCAGTAGCAATTAGAGAAGAAAAAGAAATGAAAGATATTAAAACAGACAATGAGGAGATTAAGCTATCACTCTTTCCAGATGATATGATGGTTTACTTAAAATTTGTAGAGAATCAACTAAAAAGCTAGTAGAAATAATCAACAACTTTAGCAAAGTTGCAGGATACAAAATAAATGCACATAAATCATCAGCATTTCTATACATCTCCAACAAATCACAGCAGCAAGATGTAGAAAGAGAAACACTATTTAAAATCACCTTATACAATATAAAATATTTAGTTATATATCTACCAAAACAAACACAGGAATTATACAAACACAACTATAAAACACTTTCCAAACAATTAAAACTGCTTCTAAACAATTGGAAAAAACATTGATTGCTCTTCGGTAGGATGAGCTAACATAATAAAAATGACCATTCTACTCAAATTCATTTACCTATTTAGTGCCATACCTATCAAAATACCAAAAACCTTTTTGCTGAATTAGAAAAAAGTATAACAAAGTTCATTTGGAAGAACAAAAGATCAAGAATATCAAGGGAAATAATGAAAAAAAATGTAAAGGAAGATGCCTAGCAGTACAAGATATTAAACTACACTATAAAGCAGTGGCCATCAGAACAATATTGTACTGGTTAAGAGACAGAAGGGAGGATCAGTGGAATAGACTTGGGGTAAGTGATGTCAGTAAGACAGTGTATGATAAACACAAAGAGCCCAATTTTGGGGACAAAAATCCATTATTTGACAAAAACTGTTGTGAAAATTGGAAAATATGGGAGAGATATGGTCAAGATAAACATCTCATATCCTCTACCAAGATAAATTCAGAGTGGGTGAATGACTTGAATATAATGAAGGAAACTATAAGTAAATCATGTGAGCACTGAATAGTATACTTAGATCTCTGGGAAAGGAAAGATTTTAAAACCGAGAAAGAGTTAGAGAAAATTACAAAAGGTAAAATAAATGATTTTGATTATATCAAACTAAAAAGCTTTTGTACAAAAAAAACCCAATATAGCCAAAATCAGAAGGGAAACAACAAATTGGGAAAAAAGTCTTCATAACCAAAAACTCTCACAGGGGTCTAATTACTCAAATATTCAAGGAGTTAAACCAATTGTACAAAAAATCAAACCATTCCCCAATTGATAAATGGGCAAGAGTCAGGAATAGGCAATTTTCAGATAAAGAAATCAAAAGTATCAATAAGCACATGAGAAAGTGTTCTAAATCTCTAATAATTAGAGAAATGCAAATCAAAACAATTCTGAGGTATCACCTCACACCTAGCAGTTTGGCTAAAATGAAAGAAGGGGAGAATAATGAATGCTGGAGGGGTTGTGGCAAAACTGGGACATTAATGTATTGCTGGTGGAGTTGTGAACTGATCCAACCATTCTGGCTGGCAATTTGGAACTATGCTCAAAGGGCTATAAAAAATGCCTGCCCTTTGATCCAGCCATATCATTGTTGGATTTGTATCCCAAAGAGATCATAGATAAACAGACTTGTACGAAAATATTTATAGCCGTGTTTTTTGTGGTGGAAAAAAAAAAAACTGGAAAACGAGGGTATGTCCTTTAATTGGGAAATGGCTGAACAAATTGTGATATATGCTGGTGATGGAATACTATTGTGCTCAAAGGAATAATAAACTGGAGGAATTCCATGTGAACTGGAAAGACTTCCAGGAACTGATGCAGAGCAAAAGAAGCAGAGCCTGAAGAACATTGTACACAGAGACCAATAAACTGTGGTAAAATGAATATAATGGACTTTTGTACTACCAGCAATGCAATGACCCAGTACAATTCTGAGGGACTTATGGAAAAGAAAGCTACCCACATTCAGAGGAAGAACTACAGGAGTGGAAACAGAAGAAAATTAACTGCTTGAACACATGGGTTGAGGTGGACATGATTGAGGATTATAGACTCAAAACTACCACACCAATGCAACTATCAACAATTTGGAAATAGGTCTTGATCAATGACACATGTTAAAACCGGTGGAAATACACATCAGCCATTGGCGGAGGAATTTGTGGGTGAAGGAGAAAGTAAGAGCATGAATTATGTAACCATGTTAACTTTTCTAAAAAATAAATATTAATAAATGTTTTAAAAAATGATGAGCAGGATGATTTCTGAAAAAGCTGGGAATATCTACATGAACTGATGCAAAATGGAATAAGAGAAAAGTATATAGAGTGACCACAATACTGTATAATGATTAACTCTGAAAAGGCTAGTTTCAGCAATACAATTTTGTGGGACAGTTCTGAAGGAGTTTTGACAAAGAACAATATTGACCTCCAGAGAAGCTACTTTTAGATTCAGATGTGAATCAAAGCATAATATCTTTCAAATAAATTTACTTACGATTTTATTTGGGGGATTTTGATTTTATATGAATATTCTATTACAATGATAACCAACATAGATGTATGTTTGATATGATCATAGATGTATAACCCAGGACAAATGACTTACCATCTGTGAGACGGAGGAGGAAAGGTGGAAAGGAGATAATGTGGATCTTGTAATTATGGAAAATGTATGTTGAAAAAATTGCTATAAAATATAATTAGGAAAATATATCTTTGAATAAAAAAGAAATTTCTGATTTTCTTACAATGGAACCTTTTCCTCAAATTATTTTCTAGCAATTTATCTCTCTTTTATCTATCATCTACCAATATCTATTTTGAGTTCCACATCTACATATTCAGCAATATCTATACTATCTAGTGATAGAGATAAAAATGGCTAGAATGATAGATAGATAGATAGATAGATAGATAGATAGATAGATAGATGTGTATCTCCTTACTAGATTGTAAGTTCCTTAAGTCAGAGGCTTTTCTACTTTTGTATTATTAGGTTTTTGGTAAGTTAGTGACAGGAGTGTGAATCCTGAAGATTTATGGGCACATAGTTCCACAGATGTGGGGTTATTAAAATCAGTGGTCCCTGTTAAGATTGTCACCAAAGAAAGTCTGCCATCATCAATCCCACAATACACACTGAGTAATGAGGTTATATAAGAGATATCTCCAGTAATTGGGTCCCTATTACACCAAGGAATAATAGTGCCCTGGATCTCAGAATACAATACCGCCAAATTGCCTGTGAAAGAGCCCAAGATAGATGCAAATGGCAAAGTTGTCTATCGCTTTGTCCAAGACCTTAGAGCACTGAACAATCATGTGGTTAAAAAGTACCCTGTTGTACCAAGACCTGCATCCATAATATCTGCCATAATTTTACCGTGGTTGAGTTTAGCTCTACTTTCTTTTCTATTCCAATCCACAAGAAGTTCCAAAAGATTTTTGCTTTCACATGGAAAGGGACCCAGGTCACCTGGTGGTATCTGCCCCAGGGATTCTGCGAAAGTCCTTCCCTCTTCTCCCAAATTTTAACACAAGACCTTGCAAATATACATTTTAAGGAATGTAGATTGATTCATTTCATGGATGACTTGATTCTGGCCTCACCAACAGCCAAGGCATGTTATCATGATAGCAAACATCTTTTGATGAAGTTATATAAGAGGGGACACAAAATATCAAAGTCAAAAGTGCAGTGGTGTTTACCAAGTATGGAGTATCTTGGATTTGTGTTATCAGAAGGGTCCAGATACATTTCACATAAAAGAATAGCTGATATACAAAAGCTCAACACTCCTAAGACCAAGAAACAACACAGAGCCATACTAGGTACCACAGGATTTTGTAGACAATAGATTTCTGGGTACAGAGAGATAACAAAACCACTGACAGAACTAAAAATGGATAGTGAAAAAGAAACACTAAAGCTAAAACCAAAAATCTCTAGGCAATTTCAAAACTAAAGAAAGCAATTCTATCTGTCCCTGCATTAGAAATCCCTAACTCTACGCAGACTTTTGTCCTGCATCATCCATGAGTGAAGGGGTGTAGCTTCTGGTGTGCTCAACTGGAGTTTAGACCTTTACAAAGACCTATATCATGCTATTCAGGGCAGCTAAATCCTATCACTTTTGGTGCTCCTGCTTGCCTCTGGGGAGTTGCAGCCACAGCCTTGCTAGTCTCAAAAGCAGTAGACCTTGTGTTAGGGTGTCCATTAACAGTGATGTGCTCTCATGAAGATGAAATACTTATGTTAAGGCATGGGAAATAAGCCTTCTCTGATCAAAGGTTAACAAAGTACGAAATAACATTATTGGGGAATGAAAACATAACTCTTAAAAGATATAACAGCTTAAACTGAGCAACTTTGTTACCTGACTTACCAACACAAAAGGAACCATTACATGACTATGGGACAGTAGTGCAACTAGCAGAAAGACCTTGGGAACATCTCTTAGACACACCCTTAACGAGCCCTGACCTAATTTTTTTTCATGGATCATTTGTCATATATGAAGGAAGGTACAAGATTTACTGGTCCAGCTATAGTTACTGAGTTTGAGACTCTGTGATTTACTTCATTACCCAGAAACCTTAGTGCCCAGGCTACAGAATTAATTGACATGAAAATAGCTTGTGAAATTGCAAAAGACCAAGCAGCCACAGTATACACAGATTTGAAATATGCTTTTAACATTTTTCACACAGTAGGTTTTTTATGTCTTCAGTGTGGTTTCCTAAAATCATCTGGTAGAACAGTGGCTAATGCACAGATTATCCATGAGTTCCTGCAAGCTCTCCAACTCCCTAGAGAATTGGCAGTGGGTCCACTGCAAGACCCATACACAGAACAATGATTTTGGAACCAGAGGAAATCACAGAGTTGATGTTACAGCTAGATTTGCTACAGAGCAGAGTCCTGAACTCATATTGAATTTCTCTGTCATTGAGGAAACCAATCTAGAAAAAGCTTACACAGAGAAAGAGGTCCAGAAGTGGAGGCAAAATTTCAAAGCCACACAGCAAAATGGTATCTGGATAGTGTCAGTGGGAAAACCTATTCTCCCTATGTCATTTTATTCTCATATCTGTCAGACCATACATGCTAAAAGTCATTTTGGGACACAGGCTATCAGAGATATGGTTAAGAGAACATGGGTTGCTCCTGGTATTACCAGAATTGCATCAAAAGTTTGCTTAGTTTGTTCAGTGTGCTAACAGTATAACCACCATATATTCAAACATAAAGCTTTTGGGGGATGTGCTATATACTATTTAAACATTTAGAGATAGATTATATAAATATGCCCAAGGCAGGAAGTTACAAATATTGTTTGGTGATTGTTGATCAACTAACTTGTTGGTCTGAAGTTTTTCTATCTAGCAAGAACACAGCAAGCTTTGTTGTAAAGATTCTATTGAGAGAGATTATATCTAGATTTGGGATACCAGAAAGAATTGATTCTGACAGGCAGTCATTTTACAGGCTCAATTTTAAAGCAGATCTATGAAAATCTTGGGATAACACCAAAGTTCCATGTTCCTTACCATCCTCAAAGCTGTACACAGGTTGAGAGAATGAAGAGGGAAGCAAAATCTATGATAGGGAAATTGTGTACAGAGACCAATTTGAAGAGGCCAGAGATATTACCAATAGCTTTATTCTACCTAAGGACTAGGCCTAGAAGGGACTTACACATTTCATCTTATGAGATGCTCTATGGACATTCTCCAATGCAAGCAAAGACTTTCACACCAGCTTTTGCATCTATGCTTGGGAGAGATTTGAAAATTGCTCAGTATGTGAGGGAATTGTAACACAGGGTGAAAGAACTACAAGAAATAGAGGCATTAGTACAAATAGGACTGTTGGACTTCACAATATACAACATTCAACCAGGAGATTTAGTATATATTAAAAACATTAGCAGAACTAGTACGACACAGCCAGCTTAGGAGGGGCCTTNCATTGGTGTCTACTTGGTCAGTTCCAGTTTTTAAGAAATTATTTCATTCAGTATGTTTTTGTGTTTCATTTCCCATTTGACTAAACCTGTTTTTTAAAATATTGTTTTCTGCAGCATTTTTATACCTGATTTGCCACTTTTATTTTTTTCATAAATTTCTTACCTCTTATTTCTTTATTTGTTTTCCCCTCCCATTTTAATTGGACTTTAAAAATAAACAAAAGCTTTTCCAGGAAATCTTTTTTTTTTTTAGACCCTTAACTTTGGTGTATTGTCTCATAGGTGGAAGAGTGGTAAGGGTGGGCAATGGGGGTCAAGTGACTTGCCCAGGGTCACACAGCTGGGAAGTGGCTGAGGCCAGGTTTGAACCTAGGACCTCCTGTCTCTAGGCCTGACTCTCACTCCACTGAGCTACCCAGCTGCCCCCTTTTCCAGGAAATCTTGATTAACTTTTGTCTCACATTTTTTCTTTAAGGTTTTGCTTGTAGCTATTATGACATTATTATTTTCTCTGAGTTTATACTTTGATCTTTACTTTCACTATAGTAGCTTTTAATGGTCAGAGATGCTTTGCTCATTTTCCACCCTATTTCTCAGCTTCGAACTTAATTTTTTAAATTTCAAAGTTGGACTTTGTTCCCTTTTTTGTAGGGAGGAGCACTGTCCCAAGTGTAGGATTTATTTTGCATTGCTACTTTCAGAGGTAATTCAGAGGTATTGGGGAATTGGGGAGTTTTCAGTGCTTTCAAGGTGGTATGGTATGGGGAGAAGTGTTAATTACTCTACTTGTCTGCAATCTGTTCCTTGGCTAGTATGGGCCCCTGACCCGTTGAGATTGCAGTCAAATACTTCTCAGAGGTTCTGCTCTCTTTTGACAGGAAAAATACTATTCTTGAGGCACACTACTACTTTAGGATTGGGAGTAATAATGGTTCTTAAGGCCTGTATTCTCTTTGAATCAGAAGTGATAAAATTCCTTAGTGTCCTTGATCCCTGATGACAAAAAGTATTATTCTCCAAAATTAGCTATGATCCAGAAGTGGATACAGGCGATGCAGTTGGCAAACTGCTTCCAATCTGACATCCAGTGCTAGAACAGAAGAGCCCTTTGATCTCTTTCTGACCTATTGCTAGATCCCCTTACTTTGGCTGGAGAACTCCTGAAGGTACTGCTGCTTCCTACAACATCACTTATTCCTACCACTGGTTGTTTCATCCACCTGTGTTGTTGGTCAGTCTCCACCCCTGTGTTACAGATATCTCCTTCAGATATTCTGAGGTGAGATGTACTAGAAAATGTGTCACCCTGACCCTTTGTTAGCTCTCTTAATTCAGAACTAGATTTGAGGCTTAATTAAAGTAGAAATAAGAGTATGAGGTAAATGATTGGATATGAGGTATGAGAAAGAGTAAGGAGTCTATGCTGATACTTAGGTTGCCAACCTAAGTAGTTGGACATTTAGTGAGAGAGAAATTATGAAGTGGGGAAGATTTTGGTGGAAAATAATGAGTTTATTTTTGGACATGTTGAGATTAAATTTATTTTGTTTGGCTCAGAGAGCAAAAGTAACATACAGGGCAGAAATAATAGAAAGACAGATTTAGATAGAAGAACATTCCTCAAAATGAGAGTCAATTTTCCCCTTTCCAACCCAATTATGTTTATCTTTACACATTCATTCACACAGATAAACAGAGAGACATTAGGGCTTAAAAATTAGGTAATCCAGAAATCTAGGACATTTTGGTAGTTTTCAAACTAATAAATATTACTAGGCTCATTGCTTACTTTCAAAGTTACAAATTTGAGAGTTATATGGAATGCATATACATAAACCAGATTGATAAATCTGACTTGGAACTAAGCCCCTATACCATAAGGAAGAATCCAATGAAAACAGAAGGCCCCAGAGTATTAGCTGTCTCAAAACAACTTAGTTTTTGTTCAAAAGAGCTTGATGCCTATAGCTGAGAATTTCCTGTTGATAAAATGAAAGGCCTCAGTAGCCAAAACTTTCAGGGAATTGGGAAGAGATCTTTGAGAGGGGGATTTTTAAGTTTTCCTGGCAGAATTATTGCCTTTTCTTAAAGAGCTTAAACAGATCTTTTGAGGTGAGGAATCATGGAAAAATTCATTCTTTTTTGGGGGAATAGTTAGCTAAAATATTTCCTTTGAGGCAAAAGTTGGAAAAAAATTATATATATATATATATACAAAGTAGTAGCTTGTGCAATTGAGTACAAAAAGAGGCTTATAAAGACCAAAAACCATCATCGTTACAAGACCATCAAGAAGCAAGTAATGAGACCCATTTGATGACATCACTTGAAAATTCCTGTGGTCTGGTAGAATAGAAGTATGAGTTCTGGCAACATACATTCTGTATATTTTTTCCTCTACTTGTGTATTTTTTTGTGGGTTTCTTCTTTCTATTGATGTTGTGGGATAGTGTGCCTCAGCATTTTGGGGAAATGTTTTTTATACTTTTCTTACCATATCATATAATTAAATTATTCCTTTGAAACAAACATGTTTCATTGTTGCCTATTAAAGAGAAACATATCAATGGAGATTCATAAGCTGTTGTTTTAGTGGACTCATTCCGGCAGAATCTCTTTTGTCCAGTGCAACCATTACACAAAGAACTCAACATAAGAGTTGTGGAGGACTCCCTTGTTCTGTCATAAGTTTGCTGTAAATGACAATGACAAAAATATGCTAATTACAGATATCGCAAAGTGAAATGGACTGTCTTTTGAGAATTTGGATTCCTTTTTGTTCAGTTTTAAACAAAGATGGAATGATTATTTGTTGGATATATTATAGAGGGAAATTTTTAGAGATATATAAGCTGAACTATACAGCCACTGAGGACCTTTAAAAACCTAAAATTCTATGATTATCGAATATCTGCCATTTTGTTTTACATGTTTTAACATGCAAAAGTGAGGTTTTGTTAAAGCATGCAATAAATTTTCAATTTAATATTTTATCCTTCTGTTAATTTAGTTTTTCCCTGTTCAAATCATGCTTTAAGTAACCAAAATACAGAGTTTTAATTCAATTCAACATGGATAGCCTATAAAGATATAATAACTGTACATAAAAGGTAAGCCTATTTCCTACCCTGATTTCAGATTCCATGTTGGAATGAAATGAGGTACTCATAAGTCATTGATGATTTAATAAAATAAGTTATAAATTATCCTAACAGCAAAATATGCAAGAAGTATATTATGGTATTTTCCTTTTGTCTGACGACTCTCCCCCCAGTGCTTTTCCATATGGAAATGTACATAGTTAGTGTGGAAAGGTATATGGAGATTTGAGGGATTACATGACTATCACCAAATTGGAGGGGCCATGAATCTACATGAATGGGACTTTTTATTCCTTAATATGACCCAGAAATTGAGTCAATAGAAACAGAGGCCAATCAAGTCTATAGAACCTTTTAACAAAATTAAATTCTACTTCCAAAAGTCAGAGGAAACCCTATAACCATTATTATGAATGAAGTTCTACCATATTCTTGTATCCATTGTGGTAAAAAATTAGCAACCAATCAGTTTTCCTTTGCTCAGGTTGTTTGCAGTTGTTTTTCAACTTTGAGAGCAAAGCCCAAACTCTCAAGCAGATTTCAGCATATTAAATCAAAATTGATTCATACCAATGACCAAGTCTGCTCATGTTTGCATAATAGGTTTCAATCAATATGTGTTATTCTTTTTGAAGAGGACAATGAGAACTAATGTGGTTGCCATTGCAGACCATGAAGTATACTAAAGAGAATATTGGTAGAAATACTCTATTTATTGATAACAACTTCAGAGTAATTTACTTATAATTATCACTCATATCATTCTTCCCATTTTATAGATGTGGAAATTAAGTCATTGAAATAATTACTAGGGTAGGATATGCTTGGTCTGAAAAGAAGTCTTCTTTTCCTTTCTTCATTAAAAGTATCTCATTAGTTCTCTGTTCATTCAAACTAGAACTTTTCTCTTTGGCCTTTACTGGCAAACTGCAATTCTAAACTATTAACTGAGTTGAGCTCAGATTTATATCTTCAATGGCCCCATTAACCAGGCTGAAGGTTTCACCCAGTGAGGCTAATGGCATTTGTGACATCACAAATGGGCGAACTTCAGACCAGCAGAAAGTGTCAGAGAATCTGAGTAAGAAAAGATAATGACTTGAAAGAAGGTGCTAAGAAGTTTTATGTGTTGGCTGCCCCCTGCAGCCTGGCTAATGGGGTCATTCACCCATACATCTATGCAAATTCTTGTTCATTTTTAGTTTTCAGCTCATGCCTAAAGGATCATTTATACAGTCTCTTGCATGCTCACTCAAGATACTTAGCTAGGAATATACTTCCTCTGTGATCTGGAACTACTACTTAGAAAATATAGAAAATATAATATGAAAACTCTATTATGATTATATAATGAATTCTTAGTTACCCATAGGTCAATTATCTGTTTTTTGAGTTGTCTAAGAGATTCCATTACATATTTTAGTTTCTTAGCCAGTAATGTTTCTGTCTTTGTCTCTCTCATTCTATTTCTCTCCATATCTACATATGCAAAAACATAGATATACATATATGCATATACGCAGGTACATATGTAATGTTTACATGTATATGCACAATTGATTCAAATGTCTTTCTGTTCATAATTGTTCATATATGTGTCATTTTATAATTGTGAACTTTCTTCACTCCAGCAATTTCTACTATTCCCACTTTACATCTAACAAGAAATATGGCATGGTAGTCTTTGTATCACAAAGTTCAGATCTGACATTAGATAACTGATTATGACATGGTCTGTGGCATACATGAAACTGTCATTTTCCCATCTGCATACTATTACTGTACAAGGCTAATTTGCAAGTAACATCATGTCACAATGAATCTTACAAATTTTAAAATGTTGTCCAAATAGCAATTGTTATTTTAGATGAGAAAAAAAGGAATAACTTTTCCCCAATCACATGTTTAATATAAGATCAAGAATTGAACTCAGATTTCTCTCCTGATTTTGGATCACAGGAAGTCTCTGCTATTTCACATTGACTCTGATAATGTCAGTAACATCTTTGATGTTGTACTCCTTTGAAGCTGTAATTGATAACTCATGAGAAAAATTATCCTTATTTAGACAAAAATGCTGGCTGGTGTCACCAATATCTTTGTGTCTTCCTTAAAACCCTGTGAAGTACTTAACAAAGAGAAAACACTTGATAATTGCTTATGGGAAGAATGAGTTAATTAGTGAATAAATAAATGAATATGCCATTGGATTTATGTTTCTCATTATTCACTCCACAGGAGGAAAGATTATAGTACATTACCTTAAATGAAATGAAGTAAGAAGCTAAATCATCTACAAAGAAACTGTAAATATAATGTATTCTAAAGGAAAATATAATTATTTGTGGAGTTTATTATTATTATTATATCTATTTATTATTATATTATATCTTTTCATTATTCATGTCAATAGTGCCTTCAAAAATCAATAATCAAGAGTTGATATGGGGCAGCTAGGTGTCTCAATGGATTAAGAACCAGGCCTAGAATTGGGAGATGCTGGTTTCAAATCTGGCCTTAGACACTTGCAAGCTATGTGAAATCTGCTTGAGAGTTTGGGGTTTGCTCTCAAAGTTGAAAACCAACTGCAAACAACTTGAGCAAAAAAATCCCCATTGCCTATCCCTTACCATTCTTCTTCTTTGTAACCAATCCACATCATTGATTCTAAGACAGAAAGTAAGGGTTTTTAAAAAAGAAAAGAAGAAAAAAGAGTTGATAAATTATATGAAAGTACCTTTTACCCAAATTTAGCATAGACACATTTTCCTGATGACTAAATTTCTCTTTCAGTTTCTCAAATTGTTTGAATTGAGTATTTTTATTATTAAAGATGTGAATAATAGCTGGCATTTATGCAGCTGTTTTCAATGACAAGATTCTTTATAACCCCATAAGATGGTCAATGTCACATTGCTTTAAATAAAAATTGAACTAGAAATGTTTTCAGGCAAGTTTGTGCCTATCTCATATTAGTTCCCTAGAACTGATAACTAAATTTTCAGTGGAAGTATCTAATCTTTGAAGATAAGCAAGTGCTACATATAAGAGCTTGTTGCATTGCTTTGTTGATTATTTGGACTTGAGAAATGTAATAATTAAAATGGGTTTGACAAATATGAGAATTTAAAAAAGTTGTGGTCATTATTTATAAAAATTAAAAATTAAACTATGAGTATGTTAATAGCTTTGGTAGCTTTATTGCAGCAAAATAGTGATAGTAAGAGAGAGAAATATAGGGAAGAGGTAGAAAATATTGCCTAGCTAAAAATACCCTAAGTCTGGATCAGAGTGCCTCCAGATTGCCAATATGAATAGAATGCAAATCTCACTAGCCCATGAGAGTGTCTCCAGCCAGGCTTTTCAATAACCAAAGACAAATGCCAAAAAGGCTGAGCCACAAAGGGCAGTCTCTTATGCCAAGGAGGCAAGATTCTCACCAGTTTAAGGGTCTCTCTTCAGCCCAAGTCTCCAACACAGAAAGCCAATATCAGGTAGTCGAAATCCAAACTGCAAAAGACACTGAGCCATCCAAGAGCTCAATCTGCCAAGGAGTCAAAAGATAGCAAAGAATCTTATTAGAGCTCATGCCCATGAGGTAAAAGTCCACAAAAGAACCACCCAAGGTCCCAGAGGCTCCTACTTATCTGTAGTTTTCTCTACCCATCAGTTCTCCTCCTCACATCTCAGGAATCAATCACAGTCTCCCAATTTGCCTAGCACTGTGGGGGTAGGAGGGGGTCAGTGCTTATGGTCTTTTAAGATATGAACTTGTTTTTCTAGTAGAAGGTGCTTACTAAGTGTTAATGACTAACTAAGTGTGAAAGGCAGAGGATTCCAAGTTCTTGATTAAGTTAAAATAAAGAAAAGGAGTTTAAATTCTCTTTCACAGAAAGGATGAGGAAAATGTTCATAATGCAGATTAAAAGCAAGTAGTTCATATTTTTCTTTGCCAAAGAGCCAGTTATTGATAAATATTTATCAGCACATATTATACTTCTGATTCTATGAGTGAAGAAACTGAGGATCAATGGGGTAGAGGATTTTGTTAAGGGGACAACATAAGCATTAGGTATCAGAGCTGTGATTCAAATTCAACTCCCCATCCTCTACTAATGGTCTCCTCCAAAACATTAATGAAGTTTTCTCTGATATGATCTCATAAATTTTTGTTATAAGACATTTTCCCCTTGACCAATCGGTCCATTGTATCATCTTCAGGTTTGGAAAATTGCATCTCTAATAAAGAGTTAAAAATGCTTTACTAAACCAGGTTTGAGAATAATAATGATTTAAGAACTACAAGAAACTTTTGCTTTTCTTTCTATAACATATGTACACTATTTTCAAGAGCAAGATTTTTTTAATTAAGTCAGTAACACCATTTAAACAGAAAGCATTGTACTATATTTTTATATGAGATTCAATAAACCTTAGTAAAAAAGAATTTCCTAATGATAAATCTACTTTGTCATTTTATTTATTTTTTTAAATATACTGCTTAAATGCTGTCACTTCTTTTCTTTCAGAAGATATTTAGATAGGAATTAGAGACTTTCTGCTTTATGACTCAATAAAATGACTAGAATTGTAGTTGGAGATATGACCACTTTAGGAAAAAAACCCTCACTCTTTCCTAGAGTTTATTTCTCCTCCAGAAAACTAGGTTGGCATCCATGAATCCCAAAATATATTTGATAAGCAAAAATGATCCATTTTACAGCAGATTTTTAATGTGTGTATTTCTTTCATCTTTTATCAGTTAGAAGGGACATAGTTGATTTTATCAGAAACCCCAAAGTGTCATTAAATGAACAAGAATTATATAAAAAGTTAAATCAATTATAAAAAATATTGCAACAACTTACCTGTGCTTTGTGTGTCTCCAAATTTAATTATCACTAGTTTAAACATTATCTCACTCACTCCTCTAGCTTTATATTGGTTATTAATGTTGTGTAGGTCTAAATGAAAATTATCCAATAATGTCATCTGTAAGGAATTAAATTTAGGGGTTTGATTAAATACGTGAGAATTTTAAGATGATACTGTGGTTGTTTATTTTAAAATTAATATAGACCAAGTCAAAATGAATTTTGGCAGCTTTTATTTACAAAGAAGTAGAGAGTGAAAGTAGAGAAATGTAAAAGAGGATAGAGGAGATGTCTGTCCTTCCACACTAAATATTTCTCTTGTACATGGCTCAACCCACACAGGGCTCATTAAACCCATCAGAGGATTCAGTGGTGAATTAAGCAAGGGTTCAAAACATGTGGCCTCCTCCAAGAAGGGGACGCCTCTCTGGAACTAATCTCTCCAGAAGTCAGGAAAGGAAGGTGAGCTTTTCACTAACCAGGCCAAAGTTCTGAAGGGAGGAAATCCAGTAGCAATCTTACCAGAAGGAGTCCAAGAGCCAGAGTCCCAGGCATGTCCAAGTGAAGCCAAAGACCAAAGTCACAAGGCGAAGTTCCAAAGGAAGATCCTTCAATCTTAAAATTCAAGACAAAGACCTCTTGGACAGGAAGTTCATTATCTTTTATAATCCTTTTTTAACATCACTTCTTGTCCCTTTCTCCACTTTAAGGGGACCAATTGGAGTCTTTAAACTTGCTTATCACTGCCCAGGGGGTGTCCAGGTGTTTCTGGAGTTTTCACCCACTTTAGTAAGTGGCTTGCTGACCTCCCCTACTTAGTGTTAAGTAGGAGTGTCTATGCTTTTGGTTGACTAAATTTAAAAGTAAGCAAAGGGAGAGTCAAACCCATCTTCACACATCTTATGTGATTCCCTTGGTTTGATGAATCTGGAGGAAGTGTTTTATTTCTGCTCTGTATATTTTGTTCATACACATTTTAATACATAACTTTTTGTATTGACTGCTTGGTTAGAATCTGTAAGCTTTCTGAAGAAAGTTTGAAGAGCTTCTTTTGCTTTCTTCATTTCCTAAGTAAAACCCTATCTTGAATGAGAAGTCTTTCTTAAACCTAACATTTAATGCTTAGAGCCTTCCCTTTCTTCATTGTCTTCAATTTATTTTGGACATATCTTCTTGCTTTGTAATAATTTGCATTGTCTCCCCCATTAGACTGTAAGATCTTTAAGAACATGGAATTTTCTTTTTTTCTTATTTTGTATCTCCAACACTTAACATAGTGCTTTGCTCATAATAGAGCTTTAAAAAGTTGAATGAACTGAATTAACTGAATGAATGCTACAGTTCAATGAGCTAAGCCAGAGTACATCTATTATCATCAAATTTGAAATATATGTTTAAAAATCAGTGTACAGGGAAATCTCAACTGATGATTAATTAAAACAATTTTAGAAATACTTTATGAGAAATATAATACTATAATAAATATTTTGTTTTTAATATATAATTTCCTTTTTAAAAATGAAAGTTATTTTCAAATGCTGCTTTAAATGAAATTTTTCTGCATTAGGTTAATTTTTAAATCATCTCATTCATCTAATAAGTATTTATCATATATCTACTGTATTCCAGATATTGTGCTATCTTCTGAAAATGAGTATGAAATTAAAATCCTAATCTTGAAGATAATACAATCTATCCTTTAGAAATCTGAAAACAGATAAAGCCAGGGAGGTAAATAGAAAGATAGAAAGACACACAAATATATATATATATATATACATGTATATATATGCATATATATATACATATATCTATATAATTATGCACATGTTTATATATCCATATATGTGCATGTATATTAACACATACATCTATATATCATATATGTGTGTGTTAATAATTGATTAAAGTGGTAATTTCACTGAACTCCCCAATGAATAAACTTCCTCTAAAAATCTGGCATATGTCCATCCTGAGAAATTGCTGTTGTTGCTTGACTTTCCTTTTTGAAGAGGACCAATGTTGTCAGGAGGAGTTATATCTTGACTTAGGTTTTAGTTGGATTTAGGTGAGATAAATTTGAACAAAGTCATCATCCTCATTTATTTTCCAGTCACTGAAGTTCTGTGGCAGTACAAAAGTCAAAATGGTAATGGCTCAACTTGTAGTGGCATCTTCCATGACTGGCTGAGTTCTAAAAGTTTCATAGAGCCTGCTTCAACTGTCTTAATGGCCATTGGAATAATTTGTATTATTCCATACATTTCACTAGGAACAGTCTTCATATGTTTGGGATACATATGCTCCATAACTCTTTAGCCTCTTGGGGTCTTTCATCTTGCTGCTTTCAGGAGCAAGCAGTGATCCAAGTTAGCTTCAAAGAACTTAGTGAATGCCCCACACTTGCTCTAACTCTTATGCACTGGCTCTGGGACTGTAGGTGGGGTAGGTGTGGGGGTGATCAGCTCGCATTTTAGTGAGAGCTATTTTACCCCCTTATAGTGTGGAAATGCCCTAATGCCCTGTACCTTCAATGCTGCACCCTATTGTGGGGTCCCTTTGTTCATCTGGATTTGGTTTTTGTGTCCTTTTGAGGTATCATGTATGGGTTTGTTAGGAGAGTTAAGCACCCTGCTTCTACTCTGTAGCCATGTTAACCCAGAAGTCCCCCCCTCAACTTGGTTTAGCCCATCCTCCAGTAAAATTTCACCATGGTATGGTTCATGGGGTCATGAAGGGTAGGACACAACTTAAGAAATGAACATCAAGAAAATCATAAATTTTCATTGTCAGAGAAACATCATTTATCTAATACCTATCTACCACTACCTACCACATAATTTTATTATTAAATTGACAGGATTTTCCCCAATTTTATTATTTCAGTCTTACCAAAGATACTAATGTGGAATTATATTCTATATTACTATCTAATCTGATTTATCTAATCCAATCACTTTATTATAAAGAGGGAGGTGAGTTCTGGAGAGATTAAGTGCTTGTACCAAAGTCATATAAAAAGTTCCCTAGAGTCTAAATCCTACATTTAGCTATATTTCCTTAGAAGGAGCCAGGTCACAGGCAGCCATCAAATTAGAAAATACTGTAATGTATAATATATTTTCCAAACTTTAAAACACCATATACATTCTTGCTATTATGGCTATGGCTCCTGCTGCTGCTGCTGCTACTACTACTATTGCTACTACTACTACTACTACTACTACTACTACTACTACTACTACTACTACTACTACTACTACTACTACTACTACTACTACTACTGTTCTAAACACTGTAGCCCAGGGCTATCTGCTAGATAATGGTCTTCACAGGATATACTGCCTTCAAATACTGCCTTCAAATATTGCTCTCATAGTATTTATTTTGAATTTTTGTATATTAATCTAAAATTTTAGCACCTAGCACAGTACTTGGCAAATAATAAGCATTTAATAAATGCCTATTTCCTTTTCCCCCTTACCTTAGATCCTGATGAAGAAATGCTAATACAGGAATAAATTCTTTTTTTAAATAACATTTATTAATAATCAATTTTAACATGGTTACATGATTCATGCTCCTATTTTCCCCTTCACTCCCCACACTCCCCCCACCCATGGCCGATGCACATTTCCACTGGTTTTAACATGTGTCATTGATCAAGATATATTTCCAAATTGTTGATACTTGCATTGGTGTGGTAGTTTCCAGTCTACATCTCCAATCATGTCCACCTCAACACATACATTCAAGCAATTGTTTTACTTATATATTTCCTCCCCTGCAGTCCTTTCTCTGAATGTGGGTAGTGTTCTTTACCATAAATCCCTCAGAGCTGTCCTGTGTTATTGCATTGCTGCTGGTACAGAAGTCCATTACATTCGATTTTACCATGGTATATCAGTCTCTTTGTACAGTGTTCTTCTGGCTCTGCTCCTTTCCCTCTGCATCAGTTCCTGGAGGTCTTTCCAGTTGACCTGGAATTCCTCTAGTTTATTATTCCTTTGAGCACAATAGTATTCCATCACCAGCATATACCACAATTTGTTCAGCCATTTCCCAGTTGAAGGGAATACCCTCATTTTCCAGTTTTTTACCACCACAAAAAGCGCAGCTATAAATATTTTCTTACAAGTCTGTTTATCTATGATCTCTTTCGGGTACAAACCCAATAATGGTATGGCTGGATCAAAGGGAAGGCATTTTTATAGCCCTTTGAGCATGATTCCAAATTGCCAGCCAGAATGGCTGGATCAGTTCACAACTCCACCAGCAATGCATTAATGTCCCAATTTTGCCATATCCCCTCCAGCATTCACTAATCTCATCTTCTTTCATTTTACCCAGTCTGCTAGGTGTGAGGTGATACCTCAGAGATGTTTTGATTTGCATTTCTCTAATTATTAGAGATTTAGAACACTTTCTCATGTGCTTATTGATACTTTTGATTTCTTTATCTGAAAATTGCCTATTCATGTCTCTTGCCCATTTATCAATTGGGGAATGGCTTGATTTTTTATACAACTGCTTTAACTCCTTGTATATTTGAGTAATTAGACCCCTGTCAGAGTTTTTTGTTATAAATATTTTTTCCCAATTTGTTCTTTCCCTTCTGATTTTGACTACATTGTTTTTGTTTGTACAAAAGCGTTTTAGCTTAATATAATCAAAACCATTTAATTTACATTTTGTAATTTTCTCTAACTCTTGCTTGATTTCAAAAACTTTCCTTTCCCAGAGATCTGACAGGTATACTATTCTGTGTTCACTTAACTTATTTATAGTTTCCCTCCTTATATTCAGGTCATTCACCCATTCTGAATTTATCTTGGTGTAGGGTATGAGATGTTGATCTAAGCCTAATCTCTCCCATATTGTTTTCCAAATTTCCCAGCAATTTTTGTCAAATAGTGGATTCATGTCCCAAAAGTTGGGCTTTTGGGGTTTATCATACACTGTCTTGCTGATGTCATTCACCCCAAGTCTATTCCACTGATCCTCCCTTCTATCTCTTAGCCAGTACCATATTGCTTTGATGACTGCTACTTTATAGTATAGTTTGATATCTGGTACTGCTAGACTCCCTTCTTTCACATTTTTTTCATTATTTCTCTTGATATTCTTGATCTTTTGTTCCTCCAAATGAACTTTGTTATAGTTTTTCCTAATTCAGTAAAGAAGTTTTTTGGTATTTTGATAGGTATGGGGCTAAATAGGTAAATTAATTTGGGTAGAATGGTCATTTTTATTATGTTAGCTCATCCTACCAATGAGCAATCAATGTTTTTCCAATTGTTTAGATTTAGTTTTATTTGTTTGGAAAGTGTTTTGTAGTTGTTTTCGTATAATTGCTGTGTTTGTTTTGTTAGATATATTCCCAAGTATTTTATATTGTCTAGGGTGATTTTAAATGGTGTTTCTCTTACTACTACTGTTCTAATGTGTTGGAAATATATAGAAATGCTGATGATTTATGTGCATTTATTTTGTATCCTGCAACTTTGCTAAAGTTGTTGATTATTTCTACAAGCTTCTTAGTTGATTCTCTAGTATTTTTTAAGTAGACCATCATATCATCTGCAAAGAGTGATAGCTTAGTCTCTTCATTGCCTGTTTTGATACCTTTAATTTCTTTTTCTTTACTAATTGCTACCCCTAGTGTTTCTAGTACAATGTTAAATAATAGAGGTGATAATGGGCATCCTTGTTTAACTCCTGATCTTATTGGGAAGGCTTCTAATTTATCCCCATTGCATATGATGCTCGTTGATGGTTTTAGGTATATAATGTTTATTATTTGTAGGAAAGGTCCTTCTATTCCTATACTTTTCAGTGTTTTCAATAGGAATGGGTGCTGTATTTTGTCAAAGGCTTTTTCAGCATCTATTGAGATAATCATGTGATTTTTTTTTGTTAGATTGTTGATATAGTCAATTATATGGATGGTTTTCCTAATGTAGAACCATCATTGCATTCCTGGTATAAATCCCACCTGATCATGGGGGATGATCTTCTTGATTACTTTCTGGAGTCTCTTTGGTAATATTCAATTTAAGATTTTTGCATTTATGTTCATTATGGAGATTGGTCTGTAGTTTTCTTTCTCTGTTTTTGATCTGCCTGGCTTTGGAATCAGTACCATATTTGTGTCATAAAATGAATTTGGTAGGACTCCTTCTTTGCTTATCATATCAAATAGTTTGTATAGTATTGGGATTAGTTGCTCTTTGAATGTCTGATAGAATTCACTTGTGAATCCATCAGGCCCTGGTGATTTTTTCTTAGGGAGTTCTTTGATAGCTTGTTCAATTTCTTTTTCTGATATGGGATTATTTAGGTATTCTATTTCTTCTGCTGTTAATCTAGGCAATTTATATTTTTGTAAATATTCATCCATATCTCCTAAATTGTTACATTTATTGCCGTATAATTGGGCAAAATAGTTTGTAATGATTGCCTTAATTTCCCCTTCATTATAGGTGAGGTCTCCCTTTACATTGTTGATACTGTCAATTTGGTTTTCTTCTTTCCTCTTTTTTTATTAGATTGACCAGTACTTTGTCTATTTTATCTGTTTTTTCAAAGTATCAGCTTCTAGTCTTATTTTTTAATTCAATAGTTCTTTTACTTTGATTTTATTAATTTCTCCCTGGATTTTTACTATTTCTAATTTAGTTTTCATCTGGGGATTTTTAATTTGCTCTGTTTCTAGTTTTTTTGAGTTGCATGTCCAATTCATTGATCTCTGCCATCTCTAATTTGTTAATATATGCACTCAAGGATATAAATTTCCCCCTGAGTACTGCCTTGGCTGCATCCCACAGAGTTTGGTAGGATGTCTCATCATTGTCATTCTCTTCAATGAAATTGTTGATTGTTTCTATGATTTCTTTGTTGACTAGCTGGTTTTGGAGAATCATAATATTTAATTTCCAATTAGTTTTTGATTTGCCTGTCCAGGTGCCCTTACTAATTATTTTTATTGCATTATGATCTGAGAAGGTTACATTTATTATTTCTGCTCTTTTGCATTTGTTTGCAATGTTTCTATGCCCTATTTCATAGTCAATCTTTGTGAATGTACCATGTGCAGGTGAAAAGAAGGTGTATTCCTTTTTGTCCCTATTTATTTTTCTCCACATATCAATTAAATCTAATTTTTCTAGGACTTCATTCACCTCTCTTACCTCTTTCTTATTTATTTTTTGGTATAATTTATGTAGATCTGAAAGAGGAATATTTAGATCTCCTACTATTATGGTTTTACTATCTATTTCCTTCTTGAGATCTACCAGTTTCTCCTTTATGAATTTGGATGCTGTGCCACTTGGTTCATACATATTGAGCAGTGTTATTTCCTCATTGTCTATACTGCCTTTAATCAGGATGTAATGACCTTCCCTGTCTTTTTTAATCATATCTATTTTTACTTTGGCTTTGTCAGAAATCATAATAACCTCTAATGCCTTCTTTTTCTCATTTGAGGCCCAAAGGATTTTGCCCAAGCCCTTAACCTTAAACTTGTGTATGTCTGCCCGCCTCATATGTGTTTCTTGTAGACAATATATGGTAGGATTTGGGTTTCTAATCCACTCTTCTATTTGCTTCTGTTTTATGAGGCAGTTTATCCCATTCACATTCAGAGTTATAATTATCAGTTGTGCATTCCCTGATATTTGTGTATCCTCCCCTAGTTCTACCTCTTCTTCTTACACTACTTCCTTTTAAACCAGTGGTTTGTTTTAAGGTGGTAACCCTTATCCCCTCTCTTAATTAACTTCCCTTTCTACCACCCTACCTTATTATTCCCCTCTTTTTATTTTTAAAAGCCTAATGATTTTTCTCCCCATTCTTCTCCCCTCCCTTTATTGACCTCTCCACTCCCTTGCTCCCCTTGGTTTATGCCTTCTGACTTTCTCAGTAGTGTTAGATATAGTTTTATACCCCAATGGATAATATAGCTACTCTTCCCTCTCAGGGTTAATTACACTGAGAGTAAGGTTTAAATATTACCTCTTAATGCTCTATTCCTCTCCTTCTTATAATAGTATTCATCCCTTCCTCTTCCCATACCCTCTTTCTGTGTAATAGAATATCCCTTTTTTCTTATTCATTAAAGTTTCTCTTGGTGTCCTCTACTATTCACCGCCCTCTTTCCCATCACCATATCATCTTAGACCATTTAGTGTTCCAACCTCTCCCTATGAATTATTCTTCTGATTACTATAATAGTGAATACTGTAATAGTGAATAGAATTCACTACTGAGAATTATACATAGTATTTCTCCACATAGGAATACAGATGATTAGATCTTATTGAAGCCCTTAAAAAGGCAAATTTAAAAATCATGAGTTTTCTTTCTTTCCCCTCTGTTTCTTATTTACCTTTTCATGTTTCTCTTGATTTTTGTGGTTGGATATCAAACTTTCCACTTAGCCCTCATCTTTTCTATGCAAATACTTGGAAATCTTCTATCTTGTTGAATGCCCATTCTTTCACCTGGAAGTATATAGTCAGTTTTGATGGGTAGTTGATCCGTGGTTGAAGACCCAGTTCTCTTTCCTTTCTGATTATCATATTCCAAGCTTGCAGTCTTTTAGTGTGAAGGCTGCCAGATCCTGTGTGATCCTGATTGGTGCTCCTTGATATCTGAATTGTCTTTTTCTGGCTTCTTGTAAAATTTTTTCTTTTACTTGGAAGCTCTTGAATTTAGCTATTGTATTCCTGGGGGTTGTGTTTTCTGGGTCTAGTGTAGAGGGTGATTTATGGATCCTTTCAATGTCTATATTGCCCTCTTCTTGTACAACCTCAGGGCAATTTTCCTGAATAATTCCTTTTAGTATGGAGTCCAAATTTCTATTAATTTCTGCTTTTTCAGGAAGACCAATGATTCTCAGATTTTCTCTTCCAGACCTGTTTTCTTGGTTTGTCACTTTCTCATTGAGATATTTCATGTTTCCTTCTATTTTATCAGTCTTTTGAATTTGTTTTATTTCTTCCTGTTGTCTTGAGAAATCATTAGCTTCTAATTGTTGAATTCTAGCCTTTAGGGACTGGCTTTCCTTTTCAATCTGGTCATTTCTGGTCTTCAATTTGCTTATCATTTCATTTGCTTTCTTAGACTCACTTTCCAATTGCAAAATTCTGTCTTTTAAACTTTCATTTTCTTGCCAAATCTCTTCCATCTTTCTCATCATCTCTGATTTGAACTCTTCAATATCTTGTGACCAGTTTTCATTATTTTGGGAAGGTTTGGATATGATTACTTGTTTGTTCTCTGCTGTTTGCTCTGTTGTCTGGATTTTCTCTGTGTAAAAGTTGTAGATTTTTACAGATTTCTTCTTGATGTTCTTTCTCTTCTGGGGTTTTTGATTTTGGCTTGCCATTGTGATTAGCCCAGAGCCTTTTCAGCTTTATCCTCACACTCTGGGTCTGTCTGCACTCTTTAGGCTTCCGAGGTCTCAGGTCTAGTTGTTCTTAGGGTCAAGCCTCCTGGTGTTTCCCCCAGTCTGCCCCTCTGCCTGAGGCTCCTTCAACAGTCTCAGGGCACTGCTTCCACAGCCATGTTCCCGACTGCACAGGGTCCGCACTAGACGTCCAAGCCTGAGCTCAAGATCCTTGTCCATGCCTAAGTCAATGGCTTCACCCACCCTAGCGCTCAGGGTCTGTATTCAAAGATAGTGCGTTCTTAACCTCTTGGGGTCCTAAGTCTTGCTGCTCTCAGGAACAGGTCCTGGAGCTGCCAATGACTTAATGGGTGCCTGAAATATGCTTTAACTCTTGTGTGCTGGCCTTGGCACTGTACACGGTGTGGGGTGGGTGGGAGGGGCTTTCTCAGCTCATGTTTTAGTGAGAGCTGTTTCACCCCTTTATAGCATGGAAACGCCCCTATTCCACGTACCTTCAATGCTGCACCCTGTTGTGGGGTCCCTTCATTCGTCTGGATTTGTTTTTATGTCCCCTTGAGTAGTCCTATATGCTTTGGTTAGGAGAGATTAAGTAGCTGCTTTTTACTCTGCCACCATCTTAATATGGAACTCCCAGAAATAAATTCTTTTTTTTTATTTTAAACCCTTAACTTCTGTGTATTGACTTATAGGTGGAAGAGTGGTAAGGGTAGGCAATGGGGGTCAAGTGACTTGCCCAGGGTCACACAGCTGGGAAGTGTCTGAGGCCAGATTTGAACCTAGGACCTCCCGTCTCTAGGCCTGGCTCTCAATCCACTGAGCTACTCAGCTGCCCCACCAGAAATAAATTCTTAAAGCAAATACATACACACATTTAAGCCATAAAATATATGCGGTAAGGGGAGGAAGAAGAACCTTCTATTAGACAAAGTGAAATTCATAGGAAGTGGAATAGTATCAGGGGAGACTCAAATAGGCAAAGATATACTGTGATTAGCATTGTTGGGGAAAATGCCCATGTTATTAATAATAGAGATTCATTGGAATATTAGTGTAGAAAAATCTAGATTTCACAGTTGATTGAGGGTTTTTATATGTTTTAATACTGAAACTGATTCAAAAACTCATCAGTGTCACTACTTTATGGGTCACTTCCACATCACAGTGGAAATATAAGGTGAAAGGTTTTTCATTGACATGGGAATTTCCCATTTGAAGAAATTCCTTCTTCCAGTTTAGGTTAACATCTCTTCTGGACCTCTCTATTTTAGTTGTCTAAAGCACTGAAAGTTTAAATGAATTACCCAGTCTCACACAATTAGTATAAACTGAGCTCTTCTTCTTGCCCAACTTTCATTCTACTATGTCATGGAGTCTTTAAAGTGGCCTATTATATCTACACTTAATGTAATTTTATCTCACATGCATTATGTATTAAGTATTTTCATATGAATCCTTTCTCTTAAGAAGGAAGCCCAAAAGTGAGTTATGACCAATGCCTCTTTTTTTTTTTTTGGTGCCTCAAATATTGTGTTTCCCTTACTATTTTCCTCCTATTCAAGTCTTTTTCATTACCCTACAAAGGAACATTGTACTAAGGTCTGTAGATACAAAGAAAAAGATAAAATTGTCCTAATCTCAATTCATTACCTTGCCAGTTTAAGTACATTCCAGGCTTCCTTCATTAATTAATATTACATATGAATTAGTGTGTTTCCTCTTTGCCTAATAATTCCCTAAAATGAATGTAAAAATATGTAAAATACAGAATGGATAGATGTAATTTCTGTCCTATCTAATATCTAACTAATTTTTCAGAAAATTACCAAGAAATATCCTATATATGTTCTATGGATATAATCCTATAAAGTGCAAAGGATAGGTATTTAAATTCATAGGGTACAAAGGACTATAGAAACTAAGATAGGCTATAGATAGAACACATAAAAGAATGGAGGTATTTGAATCATGTAAATGAATCTGACTGTCCATCAAATTTTGAAATGATAAGAACACTTACATTAATATTGATGAGAAGCTTTGCCCTTGTTAACATGAAAAAGTCATTCCATATAGAATTATGCTTTATGTTAATCCTGTCATCTATCAAGAACTTTGCCTTCTTTATCAAACTTATGAGTGGTTTCACTGAGGGGATAACAAATGTTTTCTCTGTGGAAATATATTTTTGTCTGGTATGAACAAAATGAGTTAGTTAATTTATAGATTCATTTCAAAGCTGAGTTAGATGACCAGTTAATTAGTGCACATGTGCCATTCTCTTCTCATCATTTTCTTCTGAGATATTCAATCCTGTATCTCCAAATAAGGTCAAAATGGTTATGTGCCTCAATGGAGAGGTAGTAAGGTCAACTTTCTCATAATGAAGATCCTCAAATTCTTCTTTTTAAGAATTCTCTTCTCTTTAAGTTTTCCATTTTTGCCAAGGGCCTTAAATCAAAAAACCTATTAGAATAAAATAAAATCCAATTTTATGGGCCATAGAGACCATGTAATTTCATTTATCATTTCAGCCTCTCTCTCTTTGCTTAAATCTATTTCTAACACTTTCTCCCCTAGGGAATAGCTTTTCCCAACTGCATCAGTAAACTAAAGATGTATCATTGCTCAATGTCTTATGTATGTGCTTTCTTATATCCACCTTACTTCAGGTAGTACCAAGCTGTCAATCTCCGGGACCTAATAAGAACTCATTCTGGCTACCCTGAATTCCCTGACACAGTGATTGTAGTGTCAGTGACAAGATATATGTGGAAGACACGTTTTCTTTACGCTTTGAAAAGAAAATCCTCTTAAAATCATTGCCTCAAGCTAATTCTCACATGAAAGATTATTCTTAAAATCTTGGTGTTTGTTAAATGAAAACTCTACTGCTCCCAAATTTGCTGCTAATTTAAGACAAATGTCAATTTTTAGAACATGCTAATATTTCAATAAAATAATAGTTCTGCTGAGTATTTACCTCATGCTTCTTTTCCAAGGATTATAAAACAATTTACATATATCATTCCATTAATCTTCATAGAGGTATTTAAAAATTACTACTGTGACATCTTCTATAACCATGATACAAAATATTCTTAAAACTATTTTGAAATATAAAGATTCTATTCCAATCTTCCTTTTCTGAAGTTTTATCACATTTCCATTTTCATAGTTTGGTCTTTCTTTTTTACATTAAGTTTTTAAATCAACACAAAAAGTCATAAATGAAAGCATACGTTTTCATAGCTTAGGTTTATTTTCCACCTTCTCCTGAGACATTCTTTCTTTTCACCTCCCAAAAAAAGGTTACCTTTCTTTTCTTTCCTTGAAAGTTTTGATTTTATACACTTCCTTTTCAGATTATTTTGTAGAGCCAATTCTTATTCTAAAAAATCTCTTTTATAGAAACCCTAAAATGTCTTTATTTCCAGTATAAGAATTACATTAGATGATGAAAGATCTCAGGAGACAGTTGAGGAATTAAGTCGGAATCCTGAGAACTTGAAATTTTCTCATATGTAAGGAAAAAAATATATTCTATCAGGAATAGAAGAGATTCGAAATACTCTTTAAATTTAGAATAGATTTGAGATAAGTGGTTTTAATTTACTATTGTTCATCTGTTTAGTCATTTCCAATTCTGTAATCCAGTTCGCCAAAGGGGAAAATCTACTTCTGGTATATTTAAATCTGTTGCCCTAAAGAACTAAATTCTTTTGACCGTTTTCTTTTCACTTTTTTCTTCTCATGCCTATTCTATTCTATTCAGTTGTGCATTTGCTGACATTTTTGTATCCTCCCCTAGTTCTACCTCTTCTTCTTACACTATTTCCTTTTAAACCAGTGGTTTGCTTTAAGGTGGTAACTCTTGTCCCCTTCCTTGATTTACTTCCCTTTCTTCTCCCTCTCTTATTATTCCCCTATTTTTATTTTTAAGGCATAATGAATGCCCTCCCCCTTATTTTCTCCTCCCTTTTTTGACCTCCCCACTCACATGCTCCCTTTGGTTTATCCCTTCTGACTTTCCTAGTAGGGTTAGATAGAGTTTTATATCCCAATGGATATAGCTACTCTTCCCTCTCCAGGTTAATTACACTGAGAGTAAGGTTTAAATATTACCTCTTAATGCTCTCTTCCTCTCCTTCTTATAATAGTATTCATCCCTTCCCCTTCCCATGCCCTCTTTCTGTGTAATAGAATATCCCTTTTTTCTTATTCATTCATGTTTCTCTTAGTGTCCTCTACTATTCATCCCATCTTTCCCCATATCATCATAGACCATTTAGTATTCCAACCTCTCCTTATGAATAAATCTTCTAATTACTATAATAGTGAATACTATAATAATGAATAGAGTTCACTAAAGAGAATTATATATAACATTTCTCCACATAAGAATACAGATAATTAGAACTTATTGAAGCCCTTAAAGAGGCAAATTTAAAAAGTAAGAGTTTCCTTACTTTCCCTTCTGTTTCTTATTTACCTTTTCATGTTTCTCTTGATTTTTGTGGTTGGATATCAAACTTTCCATTTAGTCCTATTCTTTTCTGAGCAAATACTTGGAAATCTTCTATCTTGTTGAATGCCCAAACTTCCCCCTGGAAGTATATAATTAGTTTTGATGGGTAGGTGATCCTTGGTTGTAGACTCAGTTCTCTTTCCTTTCTGAATATCATATTCCAAGCTTGCAGTGTTTTTAGTGTGAAGACTGCCAGGTCCTGTGTGATCCTGATTGGTGCTCCTTGATATCTGAATTGTCTCTTTCTGGATTCTTGTAAAAATTTTTCTTTTACTTGGAAGCTCTTGAATTTGGCTATTAAATTCCTGGAGGTTGTCTTTTCAGGGTCTAGTGTAGAGGGTGATCTATGGATCCCTTGAATGTCTATATTGCCCTCTTGTAGAACTTCAGGGCAGTTTTGCTGAATTATTTCTTTTAGTATGGAGTCCAAGTTTCTATTAATTTCTGCTTTTTCAGGAAGACCAATGATTCTCAAATTGTCTCTTCTAGACCTGTTTTCTTGATCTGTCAATTTCTCATTGATGTATTTCATGTTTCCTTCTATTTTATCAGTCTTTTGATTGTATTTTATTTGTTCTTGCTATTTTGAGAGATCATTGACTTCTACTTGCTCAATTCTTTTCTTTAGAGACTGGTTTTCTGTTATATTCTTTTGATTTTCCTTTTCAATTTGATCTATCCTGTTTTCCAGCTGTTTGATTTTGGTTTCCAATTTGCTTTTCAATTCTTTTGATTTGGAGGCATCTTTTTCGAATTGCCCAATTCTATCCTTTAGAGACTGGTTTTCCTTTTCAATCTGGTCATTTCTGGTCCTCGATTTACTTGCCTCACTTTCCAATTGTGAAATTCTGCTATTTAAACTGTTATTTTCTTGCTAGATCTCTTCCATCATTCTCATAATCTGAAATTTGAACTCTTCAAGACCTTGTGAACAGTTTTCATTTTTTTTGGAAAGGTTTGTATATAGTTACTTGTTTGTTCTCCTCTGCTGTTTGCTCTGTTGTCTGGATTTTTTCTGTGTAAAAGTTGTAGAGTGTTAAAGGTTTCTTCTTGATCTTTCTCTCCTGGGGTTCCTATGTCTGGCTTGCCATTTTTAGCATAGCACTCTCTCAGCTTTATCCTCATGCCCATTGTCTGCGCTTTTTAGGCTCCTTAAGTCTCAGGTCTAGTTGTTCTCAGGGTCAAGCCTCCTGGTGGTCCCCTTGCTTATTCTTATTGCTGAAGCTCCTTTAACAGTCTCAGGGCACTGCTTCCACAGTCATGCAACCCTCTTCACTGGGTCCTCACCCAAGGTCCACGCCTGCACTCAGGATCTGCATCCATGCCTGAGCTCAGGGTCTGTGTTCAAAGTCCGCTTGTTCTTTAGCCTCTTGGGGTCTTAAGTCTTGCTGCTCTCAGGAGCAGGCCCTGGTGATGCCAGGTAGCTGCCAAGGGCTTAATGGGTGCCCCAAACTTGTTCTAACTCTGTTGAGCTGCCTTTGGCATTATAGGTGTTATGGGGGTTTAGGGGGTTTTTCAGCTCACGTTTTAATGAGAACTGTTTCCCCCCTTTCTAGCATGGAAATTCCCTGATTCCACATACCTTCAATGCTGCGCCCTGTTGTGCGGTCCCTTCGTTCGAATGGATTTGTTTTTATGTATTCTTGAGGAGTCCTATATGTGTGTTTTAGGAGAGGTCAAGCAGCTTCTTTTTACTCTGCAGCTGTCTTAACATGGAGCCCTAAGGCTGTTTCTTAATAGTATTAATACAACTAGTAAAAATTAAAGAATATGTCTAAACAAGAAGGATATTTTTGATAAGGCTTTAAGTTATTGCATTGAAATGTGATAGCTATGAGACTATAGTGTTAAATTAGATATCAAGAAGTAGGAGGGACTTTAGAAATCATTTTGTTTAACCCCCTTTTTTAGTTAAGAAACTTACATTGAGAAACTTAGATTTAGAGCTGGAAGGGATTTTAGATGTTTTCTAATCTAATGTAGGTGGTCCAGTGCCTGGAGACAGGTTATGGGGTCTGGAGTCAGGAAGACACATCTCTCTGATTTCAAAATTGGCTCAGGCACTTAGATGTGTGATATTGGATGATTAACTTAATCCTGTTTGCCTCAGCTTCTTCATCTATAAAATGAGCTGGAGAAGGAAATGACAAACTACTTCAGTATCTTTTCCAAGAAAATCCCAAATAGGGTCACAAAGAGTTTTACACAACTGAAACGACTAAATAATAACAATCCAAAGATCTCATTTTATAAATGAATAAACTGAAGTATAAAGAGAAAATGAATAGAATTTAAAGAGATTCTTTCAGTGTTACCACGATAAGCAGACTTGGAACCCAAACTCTTCCTGATTCCAAGTGTAATATTCTAGTCTTAATCTTCATACTTATTATTTCTCAAAGAGAACTTAACTTAGTCAGTGGGGAAATAACCTGTGATTTTATTTATGTTTATAGAGAACTCTCTATAATATATATAGAGATAAATAAAAAATAAATATGAAAATATTTTATTTCTATTTATAGAGAACTCTCAAGAAAAAAAAATTAACAAACAAATAGAAGTTACCCTTTTCCCTCTGAAACATAATCTCAGAGATGCTTAGAACACTGATTGGTAAATGATTTATCCAGGATCATGTAGGCAGTATGAAATAACAAAACATGAACTCAGATGTCCTTATCTTAAAGATTGGCTCTCCATCCTCTATATTAGTGATTCCCAAAGTGGGAGCTACCACCCCCTGGTGGGTGCTGCAGCTATCCAGGGGAACAGTGATGGCCACAGGTACATTCATCTTTCCTATTAATTACTGTTAAAATTTTAAAAAATTACTTTCCAGGGTGCTAAGTAATATTTTTTTCTGTAAAGGGGGCATTGGGCCAAAAAAGTTTGGGAAGCACTGCTTTATACTTTGCTACATACAACCAAGGGAAGGTCTGGTCTCAAATTCTGCCTATAAATATTTCTATCACCTCAGCTCCTGAGCCTCACTTTTCTTATCTGTAAGAAAAATATAAATAAAAATGAAATAATATAAATAAATAAGATAAAGACTTGTGAGATCCCTCCCAATTGTACATCTATAATCTAATTATCCTAACAGGTGAGTAGGTCAAAAAGCTACAATTTGAACTTGATTCTTTGAATTTCTGTAATTCATTTTAATGTTGCTACACTTATTCCAAAATACTCAGCTTCTTGCTTAAGCATCCACCAGTTCTCCATTATTGAAATCAGCTTTGCCCTGGGCATCATGACAGAATCAGTTATTTGTAGCTTTTCCTCACCACACACTTTAAGGTTTGTTTGTGTTCACAACCCTTTCCCCCTAGGTGAAATATATCTTGGCATATGGTTTTATTAAGTTGATTTTTTATCACTTTCAAACAAAATCTTTGAAACAATTTGATTCATGAGCTTCTACAAACTCATTGGTATAGGCATAGCCTAAGGCCTCTTCATTTCTTTCCCAGTTCCAGCAGCAGGCTATAGCTAGCTTGAGCCATTTTCTTTTTTTTAGTTAATTTTTGACTACCTATCCTAGCATTGCTGTTTTAGAGAGCATGAATTTAACACTGGATCTTATACTTCTTACCTGTGAAACCTTAGGTTAATTCCTTCCCTTCTCTACACCTGTTTCCTCATCTGTATAAACATGAAGCTATAAAAGGATGGCAGTAATTGATTCCTCATATTGTTTGATTTAGTGAGCTGGGAGACTATTGTGCTATAACAGCTGGGAAATTGATTAGTTCAAAAGATGAGACAGGGAAAAGGAATGCCAGCATTGAAAATATTGCTCAGTAAGTGAAACCCAGGAAAAGAAAAGAATGAACAATGTCTTAAAGGCAGAGAGGAAAGTGCAGTGGAAAATATTACAAACACATGCTAGTCAGTATGGACAGTATATCAAATACTTCTTAGCAACCAATAAAGTACACTTAGGAAAATTGTGAATTAGCATATTAAGGATCTAGAAGTCAAGTAAAAGTTTTCAAAATATGAAAGTGAAAGCAAATATTTTGGTGGGTGGGGAATCCTCAATTTAGTTATGAGAACCAAATTTGAATTTCAATTATTCTACTTCTTAGTTAACATACTTTGAATAAATAACTTCACTTCCATGGATTTCATTTGTCTTACCTGTGGGGGAAAAATGGGGCAGGGTAGATATTGAGGTCTCTTTCTAGCACAGAATTCCATGATGTATTTAGCAGCCTTTTTCTTGGAAATATGTAATCTTATCTCCCTAAGAAAAAAAAAAGTGATTGAGATAATTGTCTATAGGCCAAAATACTAGGTCAATAATCCTCTGTCTTAAAATTCTTTCAATCAATTGTCAATATGTTAAAATGTGATATTTAGGGATTCATGCATTTTCACTTTAATATTTTCAGCTTTTAATAAGCCCCTATTAAAATGCAATTGCCTTTGGGAAAAATGGCACTTTAAGTTATTCCAAGTGGAGGATTTGGAAGAGATTAGTAAATTTTGAAACCAAAATAGGAGAGGTAGGTAAGGGGGTAGGTAGTAGGATCTTGGGTGGGAGGAAGGAAAGGAGGAGGAGGAGGGGAGAGAGATGGACAGACAGACAGACATAGACAGAGAGAAACAGAGAGAGAGAAATATATTCTTTGCTGTTTCTACTGTACTGACCATTTAGGTAGCAAATAGAGAATTTTGTTCAGGACAGAAATAACAAAACAAAGAAAAGCTTATATGTTTGTAGATCATTGCTATTCTCTTGGGTGCTCATACAGAAATAAAGTGATCATGGTAGAAATGGTGAAGAAACAGAAAATGCAAAATTTTAAAAGAAAAAAAAATCAACTGAAGAAGAGTTACTTAAAAGCAGAACTGGCCAAGTAGAAAAAGATGTATAAAAACATCACAGAAGAAAAGAGCTTCTTAAAAAGTAGAACTGGCCAAGTAGAAAGGGAAATGCAAAAGCTCACTGAGGAAAATGATTCCTTACAAATTAAAATATGCCAATGGGAGCTAATAATTCTATAATACACCAAGGAACCATGATACAAAGAAACAAAGAAAAAAAGAGATACACAATGGTTTTAGAACTCTTAGTATTTGGGATTTAACATATTTTGATGAGAAAAAAATGTTGCAGTATTGATATTTGCTTGGGTCTCAATGCACTTGCTAGACCTTATCAACATAGGGAGAATATGCCCACTTCAGCTCTAGAAGAAACAAAGGATCATGTGTTAGTTCAGGAGCATAAAGAACAGCTGAACACTGGAGAGTTGCAGGAACTTCACAGGGAGAAGCATCAACTAGTGGCAAGAGAGTTTTCTTCTGGTGAGGAGGCAAAGGAAGATGCCCACAATGAAGTGTGTGCAAAATGGGCAGAAATACAAAATGTTGTTGAAAGATATCACTCTGATTAAGCTTTAACAAGCTGAACTATAAATCATTAAATGACCAGACCATTTGTGATGTTAAAGAAATTTTGAAATGCAGACAAAAACAAACATCATTGGATAGATCTATTTTGAAGCTTATATATGAGTCTCAAGCAGGATTCAGTGGTGATTAAGGACAGAAAAATTAAGAACTCCAGAAGGGGAATTGCTCTCAGGTATTATGGAAGGGGATTCTTCTTCCAGACAATAAGATTTCTCATCTCTACCACCCCTTTAGGTCATGGATTCCTCTCAGCAGAGAAAAAGTTAAGTTAAAATTATCTTATTTAATCTAATTATTTTTATTTATGTCTATGCATTATTAATGTTTATTTAGTACAATACAATTCCAATAATGTATGTAATAATACCTTATAAAATACAAGTTATCTGTGTTTCTGGAACAGATTAATTCAATTTATATTATTTGTTATGGAAAAAATGCATTTGGTAATCAGCTGCTTTGGTACTCAACCTGCCTTCTGGAACAAATTAATGATGAGTACAAATGTACCAGTGTAATTGAAAAAAAATTGAAAAATATTTTGGAAAAATAAATAACCTGGGAAATAGTTTCAGGAGACATAATTTAAGAATTTTTAAATTTCTTGAAAGCGATGATCTAAAAAAAAAAAGATCTAGACATCATGATTCAAGAAATTAGAAAGGTAAACTTCCCAGATATCTTAGAACCAGAGGGTAAAACAGATGTAAAAAGAAGCCATTGATCACCTCCTTAAAGAAATTCCTAAATATATTATCAACAAATTCCCAAACTACCATGGCAAAAAGAAAAACTTGCAAATAGCCAGAAAGAAGCAATGGAGCAATCATCAAACAACAGAAGATTTAGCTTCTTCATTAAAGATCAGAGGCCTTGGAATTTCATATTCTGGAATGCAAATGAGTTTGGATTACAAAAACAATAGCAACAAAAAATCTGCCCAAGACTACTGAGGATTAATCTTCAGTGGGAAAAAATGAA
The DNA here is from genome assembly GCF_016433145.1 of Gracilinanus agilis. Taxonomy (NCBI): domain Eukaryota; kingdom Metazoa; phylum Chordata; class Mammalia; order Didelphimorphia; family Didelphidae; genus Gracilinanus; species Gracilinanus agilis. The sequence continues at coordinate 102,764,207 of NC_058130.1, forward strand.
ATGAAGATGAGATCTGAATACAAAAATTGATATTCAAATACAAGACTCAAGAAAAGCACAAAAAGCTACACAGGAAAGAGAAATCATAATGGATTCAATAAGGTTAAACTGTTTATATTCCTATGTGGCAGTGGTTCCCAAACTTTTTTGGCCTACCACCCCCTTTCCAGAAAAAATATTACTTAGCCCCCTGGAAATTAATTTTTTAAAATTTTAACAGCAATGAATAGGAAAGATAAATACACCTGTGGCCATCAATGCCCCCCCCCGATTGCTGTAGCACCCACCAGGGTATGGTAGCACCCACTTTGGGAATCACTGCTATATGGGAAGATACTTATAGCTCCAAAGAACTATATTTTAAAAGGGCAGTTAGAAGTAATATAGAACAGACTAATAATAAAGTAAAATATTTCACATTCTGCTAATTTAGAATTTGTTAATCTGACATTGGTAGCACTTCAATTTATGTTTGCATAACACACAGAAAGTTTACTATTTAACAAATTGTGTAAATAAGATACTAGGGAACATATGCTACTTATTTAGAAGGACAAGGAGACATTAAGAATATAAACACATTAACTGGGTGCAAATACAAGCATTTATTTGTATTTAGAGTTACCTCATTAAAAAAAAAGTTAAATAAGACTTTTGAGAACACAGTTGGCTCTTAGTTAACACATGTCCTTGAAAATAATCAGTTCTTTCCCATAGGTAGGCTATGAATCAAAGTTTTCACTATTTGACTTGGGCCCTTCAATTACTCGGAATTAACAAAGTGTTATAAAAAGGGTTTTTGTTTAAATATAAGGCTAGTTATTTAAGAGGGCATGTAATAGAAATATTAGCATATCATACCAAATATTCTTTCACTCTCTTTTGCCCTTTCCTCTTTCCTCCCTCCATTCTTTTAACAATGAAAAACTGATTGATCCATTCATTTAATAGCATCATGCATAGCACATTTCATTTGTTAATTTTTATTTTAAAGACAAACATTTATTGAATGCTCATTTAATGCTCATGAAGCATTATTTTTTGTTCTCTAAGTAAACTAAAATAATTCCAACAACTAAATTTAAACATAAAGTTGACATCTAGTACAACCACCAAGACATAAAAAAATAAGAGTATATAGCATCATTCAATTAAATATACATGCCAATTTCTTTTTTGAGTGACTGTACTCAGCATGTATTTTTAAGTTCAAGCCCTTTTAGTAGTAGGTAGAGAGCAGAACTGGGAAATATTAACACATTTTTGAATCATTCCTCTTAAACATACAGACTGTGTAGTCTTGGATAAGTAACTTAACCTCTACAAAGTTCAGACAACTACCTACCACTAAGTTGTTTTACAGTTCCCAGTCTATGGAGGGAATTCTATTTGATTTTCCCCTGAACAACTAAATCATGGTTATAGACCCTTCCCTTTCCCATGCAAAGAAATGTGTTCAAGAGTCAGGAAACATCTTATTTTAGAGTGAGAATGAACTAGCATTGTCAATAACTTTGAAAACAGTACATTTTCTATCTTTTTTTCAGGCTGGCAAGTCTTTATATATGGGCATAGTGGCAGACTGACTAATGTTCAAAAACAGTTTAAGTAGGTTTAGAGACACTCATTACAAAGTTAGTCACAAAATAGAAATTTTTGGCCATTACAATCCATGAAAGAAAGAAACAAAAAAAATCTTAGACTCAGAGATCACATGACTCATTGGATAGAGTCCTAGACGTGGAGTAAGGAACTTTCTAGTTGTGTGACTCTTGTGCCAGGGCAGTTTACTGTCCCTCTCTGGGGTCTTGCAGGTGAGAACTCTATAGCAAGCCTGAATTTGATCCTGAACCGTGAACCCAAAATATGCCCAGAGGCAGAAGACAGGACAAAAGGGAGCCAAGAGATCATAGAAAGGTTAAACAGGAAGTTTTTGGTCTCTGTCTCTGGTGTTCTCCCAAGGAACTTCAGTGCTGGGGGTGCTGGTGGACTGGCCATGTGGAAAGTTAGATAGAACTCTTTCTATCTATTTCTTTTCTTTTACCTCTCCAAGTAATTCTAATAAACTTTACTAAGGTCCAGAGTCCTAATTCTATTAAAACACTCTGGGCATTTAACTTCACCTCTAACTACCTCACTTTCCACAAATGGAAAATGTGGCTAATAATAGCACTTACCTTATAGGGTCATTGTGGAAACAAAATGAAATAACATTTGGCATGTAGTAGGCACTTAATAAATGTTTATTCCTTCCTCTTTCCTTTTGCACAGAGATGGTGAAGTAGGTGAAAAGATAGGAAAAGATTATGGGATGACAAAGTTAGTACAATTATCTATAAATGTTATTGTTCGGTTATTTTAGTCATATCTGCCTATTCATGACTTCATTTGGAGTTTTTTAGCAAAGATATTCTTCTTCAGCTCAAATAGGGTTAAATGACTTGGACTGGGTCACATAACTAGCTAGCATCTGAGGATAGATTAGAACTCAGGAAGATAAATCTTCCTACTCCAGGCTGGGTACATATCATCTATGTGCAAAAAAATTGATATTATCACAGGAAGAATCACTTGATTAAACATCTCTAATTTTCATGACAATACTCTCTCCTAGTTCTTATCATATCTTTCTAATCACTCACTCTCAGCCTTCTTTTCTGAATCTTCATCCAGGTCACACCTGTTAACTTTGGAAGTCTCCTAAGGACCTATCCTGGACCCTTTTCCCCCCTTCATCTATTTCCCTTGTGTTGTGTGCAGATGCAAAGCATGGAATCCCTTCAAAGGTACAGGGAGAGCCTCACCCAGAATTCCAGGGGACCCCCTGGAGAACTTTGGGTGAGGGGCAGTTGAGAAGGGTTGAAGACAGTTTATTGGTGGGATTGGATGTGAGCAGAGACTCTGCTTGTTTCTCCTGACTTGGGGTTTCTCCTGAGAAACCATTGTAGCTTAAGTTAGTGATTTCTACTCATAGGATTAGCCTATTTGTTAGTACTATTCTTCATTAATATAATTATATAATTATTTAGTAATTAGAGAGTAAGATATTTATCTATAGCAAGAGAGCCAGTTATAGTTAAATACTTCCTCTCCTCCAGTGGGGAGGGGGAAGGGTCATCAATTTAACAGTTTAGGGTCACCTTTCCTTTATTCAGTATACCTTCATTAATTTCTCTAATTTTCCTTGTTAATTCCTAATATAACTTTTTACCTTCAAATCTGTGCCTGATAATTATTTGGAAGATACTTACAATTCAGTCTGAACTTCTAGATTGAATCCTGTTGGCTGCCAGTTTAAGATCTCCTCTGTCCTCAACAGTTAGATAAATAATTTCTATATATATCTCCTCTAACTGACCTGAGAGGAATATAAATTTAAGAAAGAAACATTACTGGGGTTTCAGCCATAACAGAAACTCACCAGAAGAATCTTATTCCTGTCTTCATTACCAACTGAAGCAGAAGCAGTTAGAGGGGGAGGGGTTTGAGAGCCAGGAGTGTTTTACCCCCTCCTTTCCTCACTGTAGCTTGTCAATCTCTGGCTCTTGACTTAAGCTCTATTTGGCCCTGAAAGTATTTATCTGCTTCTCCAAAACTATCTATTATTATAATCATAACACTTGGTGGTTTCATCACTTCCCATAGATTAATTTCTGTATATGCTAATAATTTCAAATCTAAAGCATTAATCTATCTTTTGAGTTTCATTTTCATACCTCCAATTGATTATTAGAAATTTTGAACTCTATTTCCTCAATATATCTTAAATTTAACATCAAATACCGATTTCATTTTCTACCTCCCCAACCTCAATCCTGTTCCTCTTCTCAACTTTCCTATTATCGTAATTACCACAATCTTCCCAAGTACCCATTCTTAAATCTTAGATATATTTTTCCACTTTTCATTCTTTTTCACCATCCTCCTTTTTAAATATGTTGCCAAGTCTTATGTCTTTTGCTTATATGATCAAATATAACATGCTCTATTTGACTTTTCAATTCTTTTTAAAATAATCTGACCTCGTATTACCTTTCAAGTCTTTTTACCATCTTATTCCACACCCCTCCAGGTACTCTACAACCCAGTGACTGGATTACTTTATTCGATTTGACCAAAATTTATAAAACTTTTACAAGATGGCACCTTCCAATGTTTCCAGTCTTCATATATATTTATGCATGTAAATATATATGTACATTTATCTATTTATTAATATAATTTGTCCCAAAATATCCCAAAGAAGGTATCATTCTACACCAAAGAAGGTATCATTCAGGAGACAGATTGTTCATACAAATTATGTCTTTCATGTTTCCAATTTTTAGTTTATTCTCTGAAGGTGGCATTTGCTATTTATTTTTCAAATATCTAATCTGTAGCTGTTATAATGCAAATATGCAACAAGGGCTTTTGTCCTTGCAAAATTTAACTTAAAACGTCTGGCACTTAGAAGCCTTAGAATCCTGACAGAAGGTCAGTTGGAATCTGAGGCTTGAAGAGAGTGGAAGGTCCAACTGAAGCTGTACCTTTGGGCTTTGGCTTTGCTGTGGCCTGTGCTTTTTCTCTGGACAACTTGAAGCTAGCTAATTTCTCTGGACCTCTCCCTGACCTTCTCCATATTATCCACTGCTATCTTTCCTGTTTTCCCATGGGCTCTGGGAGGAAGGGTGGCTGTTGTGTTTTAGTGATTAGACTTTGTGGTTTTAGTTTCCCTGTAGGCAAGTAGGACATCCTTGAAACCAAACTATCCCTTATTTTATTGATTTAGTATACACTTTATTTTAAAAGCAGCCAAATCTTTCCTGGCTGGGAGATCAGGCTCTCTCTTAGTCCAACCCACTCCTGTGACCCTCCCCCATCTTTAGTTTCTCCATAGCAGCTGTCAGAAACCCTTCTCTCCTTCTGACTAACCCTGAATATCAATAAATCCCCCTGTTACCTATTCAAACCCTCTGGTGAATCATTGTGTTGAAGATTAGCCAAAGGTTGAAGAGGTAAGGAATTATTTTCTTTTATTTTCTGAGGGAACTGGAGCCATCCATCTTGGGAGGAAGTTGTTGCCTGAGACTTCCTCCTGCACCCATCAGTTTCACTGATAGGGAGGAGCTCTTCAACTCCTCCCTCGAAGGACTTGAGAAAATGACAAGAAAAGACCTCAAGGCAGATTTAAACCATTTCTGACTGGCCCAACTCCTTGTGTTTATAGAGATACCTTTCCCACCTGGAAGGGTTCAGTCTATTCCCTCAGTATCCTCTGTCTCTAGCCTGAGTGTCTAGCCTGTTTAAGCTATCTCTTCTGAATATCCCACTTATTGCCTTATCATCCAATATACCACCTTGTCCATTCCTTCCCTAATCTCAGCCATGCTTTCTCCGAGAGCCCATGGGAAAACAGAAAAGGTAGCAGGGGATAATATGAAGAAGGACAGGGAGATGTCCAGATAAATTAGCTAGCTTCAAATTGTCCGGAGACAAAGCACAGACCACAGCAAAGCCAAAACCCAAAGGCAGAGCCTCAGTTGGACTTTCTGCTCTCTTCAAGCCTTAGGTTCCAACTGAACTTCTGTCAGGATTCTAAGGCTTCTAACTGCCAGAAGTTTTCAGTTAACTTTTGCAAGGGCAAAAGCCCTTGTTGCATCTTTGCATTACACTGTGTTTGATGTTCTCTTGGTTCTATTCCTTTAATTGTTCATTATTCTGTATAGTTCTTTCCAAGTGTTAAAAAGATTTTCTTAATCTCTCCCTCTGTCTTTTTTAAAAAACCCTTAACTTCTGTGTATTGGCTCATAGGTGGAAGAGTGGTAAGGGTGGGCAAAGGGGGTCAAGTTACTTGCCCAGGGTCACACAGCTGGGAAGTGTCTGAGGCCAGATTTGAAACTAGGACCTCCCATCTCTAGGCCTGACTCTCAATCCACTGAGCTACCCAGCTGCCCCCCTCCCTCTGTCTCTTTAAGAAACAAGAATGCAGGACTTCTAAGTGGAGCAGAATTGACAGGAAGCTGTGTGCCAGAGTGGAAGATTTTGCTTAACTAGAAGACAAGGGGGAGTTAAGGAAGGAATCAGTTGGCAGTTGAAGGCTTTTTGCCTCAGGATCTCTAGAGAGCAGAAAGTCTGTCTCAGCTACTGGGAGTTGACAGTTAGGCCCTTTTGGAGGTCTTCAGCTACTGGTAGTTTGACTACTGGCAGCTGGAGGATAAAATCTGATTTAAGGAGTTTGTGGGTGATGAATGTTTATTTAGAAAGATGATTAGTTAGTGAATCAATTTTAGGTAGAGTAGGTTAGATAAGCCTGGTCTGGCCAGGCAGAAGATCCTATTCTGAGAAGACAGTTAAAAGTAGGGTTTTAGGGGCAGCTGGGTGGCTCAGTGGATTGAGAGTCAGGCCTAGAGACAGGAGGTCCTAGGTTCAAACCCGGCCTCAGCCACTTCCCAGCTCTGTGACCCTGGGCAAGTCACTTGACCCCCATTGCCCACCCTTACCAATCTTCCACCTATGAGACAATACACCGAAGTACAAGGGTTTAAAAAAATTTAAAAAAAAGTAGGGTTTTAGAAATTTTAGTTAGTATTAGGAATTTAGGTATAATAATAGGGTATTAGAATAATAATCTCTCTTTCCTCCTTTTTACTTTCTATGTATACTTCTCAAATTAAACTGTTTTATCAAACTGCTCTCCTCTATTTTGTTAAACTCCTACCATTTAACCCTTACACAATTTTACTAAAATTGGCTTGCTCTTCACTTCTAATGGCACAGTAGTATTTCATCACAATAATACACCTCATTATTAGCCAAATGGATGAGTATCCTCACAATTTCCAGTTCTTTTTTTTCCATAAAGAGAGTATGTAAATATTTTGGAACATTTATATTCTTTTCCTTTTTTTAGTAATCTCCTTGGGGAAGAGATCCAGCAATATTATTGCTGCTGACTCTAAAGGTATACATAGTTTTATAACTCTGTGTATAATTCCAAATTGGTCTCCAAAAAAATTATATCAGCTTGCAGTTCCACCCACAGTGTGTTTGTGCCTCCATTTTTCCACCTTTCCCCCTAACATTTTTTTTTATTTTGCCTTTTGCTATTTAGCCAGTCTAATGGGTGTGAGATGATATATCACAATTGTTTTAGTATACATCTCTGTAATCAGTAATTCAAAGCAATTTTTCATTTACTTATATATGGCTTTTATTTCTTAGTCTGAAAATTGCCTGCTCATATCTGTTGTCCATTTATCATTTGGGGGATGGTGTTTATTCTCACAAACTAGGCAAATTTTTCTATATATTTTGATATAAGACCTAAGGATGCTAAAAGAAAAAACTCTATTCTTTGATCCTTTTTTAAAACTTTTTTAAAGAAAAGGCAACCAGTGTTTCCCATGGCTGAAATTAACTACTTTTCTTAACTTTGAATCAAGTTTGTTTCAAAGTTTCCCCCTAGGAGTGGGATTGGTCCTTATATAGCCCAATCACGTGCCTGGAAGTAGAGGGCATGGTCTCCCCCTAGCATGAGATTGGTCCATTCAGGATCAATCCCACTCGAGAAAATAGGGGGCATGGTCCTTCCCCCAGCACAGGATTGGTCCATTCAAGATTAATCACACTCCAGGAAGTAAGGAAGGGGAATCTTTGAGGTACCCTGGGGGATGCAGCTCCCTCAGCCACAACACTTCAAATGCCACATTCCCCCCATGTGATCCATTACGATACCAGTCTCCCCAGTGGATCATTTCAAACAAAAGATACATATATTCTCACAAGAGGAAAATACAACAGTCTGGGGATAATGAAACAAAAGGGAGACAAGGACAAAACTAATTAGGAGACACTCTTCTTTTGCACAGCAAAATGCATAGAAAACAAATGCATTTTAACAAAACAAATGAATTTAACACAATAAATGAATTTAACTCCCCAAAGTTCAATTCTGCACATCCAGTTTGCCCAGAATTTCCTGGAGCAGCATGCAGTCTCCATGCGCATCTCAATGGCATCTTCCACAAGGAGTTCAGTCTCTGGATTCCAGGAGGCAGTAAATTTCTTAGCCTTAAAAATGTTTTCTCAAAAGGAACTTAAAACTTTTCATTACAAAATAAAAACACGCTCCCCCATGAAGAAGATATAAAGAAACATTAAAATCACACAGGGATGCATGGCTGAGATATGAGGCAAATGAATCACAGCCAATTAAAAACATCAGAAAAAATATCACGAAAAGCCAATTAATTACTATACGAAAATTCTGAATATCCAATTCCAAATTTGATATGTAAAAATTCTAAGTAAGGAAAAATAAAATTACAATAGTTCCTTGAATCATGGCCTAATTAAAGTAATCCATGTCTGAAATCATGCAATTACCCACTCAGCAGCCAGGAACACCAGTCAATCACCATAGCATGAAAGATGGAAAAAGGACTAGATTTTATTTAGTCCTTGGTTTGATCTTTTGTCATTTCTCAGGGATGAGGGAGCCAGAACAGCCAATTGTTAGGTAATTGATAGAAAATATTTTACGAGGAGGTAGTACAAGAAGTCCTGTATCTTAACAAGTCAAGATCCACAACCTCAATTCTCACACTAGGTTCATGTCCTTTTGTATTGGTGTAGAATTCCACGAATCCTACCTAGATTGGTTTCTTTTTGACTGTATGCTCTTTAGGCACTATACAGGTTAAGTTCTTGCTTCTTTGGCACTGTGTAGATGAAGTCTATGCTTCTTTTTGATCCCCTTTCCTTGAATCAGACATATTCATGAAGCAAAATCCCATAATAGTTAAAGAGTCAATGGCAGTTTCAATAGTCTTAGGCTTTTGGGCAGGCAGTTACATTTAGGAAATTCTAAACCTATATAGTGCAAAATAAAAAAAATGTAATATTGATGGCATATGCTTTGGAAAACTCAAATTACAAATGTAATTTAAAAAAAGTTCTAAAAATTAATTAGTATCACTTAAGGAGAGGTAGAATATAAAGGTTTCTTACCTAAGAATTGAGATCCATTCTCTTTAACTCAGTCATGATCCACAGTGTGAGTGCAAATGATTTTCTCAAAGTAAAATTTTACAAAACAATAGGCAATGGGTAAGCCATTCAAAAATTATATCAAATTCTCAAAATTCACAATCCAAATTTTCCAAATTAATAATACAAGTTTTCTTTCTAACTAGTTTATGGACTTTTACAAAAGTATATGTTCAGGGTCAAATGCAGGATGAATAGACAAATAGAACCAGTGGGACTGAATATACATCAATAGCAAAATTACAATAGTTATATAGCAATAATTTTCAAAGCAAACAATTACTCTAATACAATAGGATCAATACAATTACTTATCATTGGTAGAAGGTGGTCTCTTGACGTGGGAGCAATGACCATTAAAATTGACCATCAAAAACACGTTGCGTTACTCCAGTATATTTGATGTTCTTCACATATACTTTATCACCTGGGTGCAAGTCATGAAGCGAGAAGTCTATAGGGCCTGCTTATTCAGCAGCTCCAGAGTCCTGGAGTTCTCACAATTTAATTTGGAGATTTCAGATGTACAACGCTATGGAAGTATCTCCCCCTAGTAATGATATATATGCAGGGAAGGAGGGGGGAAGCCTTCATCTGCATTGGAGGATGTCCAAACAACATCTGAAATGGTGAGATGTGTAGATTGCCTCTAGGCCTGATCCCAAGATTAAATAAGGCCAGTGGGAGGATTTCAGGCCAATTTTAAATGAGTCTCAGTACATAATTTGCCAATTATGATGTTTAGTTCTTTATTCATCCTTTCAACTTGGCCTGAGCTCTGGGGATGATAAGGTACATGAAATTTAGGAGTTATATTGAGGATGCTAAAAGAAAAAAAAACAAAACAACTTAATCCTTTGATCATTTTGTAAAATTTTATTGCTGGGGGATGCAGTTCCCCCAGCCAACACACTTCAAAACCCATAGACCTCTATCCAAAAGCTAGCCCAAAGGGTTTCTTTGGACAATCACACCCCAAATCCTGTTGTTTCATGTCAGCTTCATCAACAATCACCCTAAAGCAATTGAAGTCTCTTTATTCCTGAGGGGTCTGGGGACTCTGGAACCCTTGGAGTGGACCCCAAAGACTCTTAACCCATACATGCCTGACATAAAAGACTCTACTATATTCTAGTAATACAGATTTTAGATAGAGTAAGAATAGGCAAAGGGAAGGCAAATTTCTGGTTTCAGTCATTTTGGTTAGCCAGGGAGAAGGGCCTTGTGGGATTAGAAATTTAGGGATCCCTGAATACCTCTATCAGAGCTCTCCCCACCTTCAGTTACCTTAATCTACTATAATGAAAACTAATTTGCAGTCAGGTAAGGGAGATTTATTTCAGGGGATACAGAGGGACCAAGGATCTCAGAGGATAGCAGCTTAAGTCAACCCCGATCTGAGCAAGACCCCCTGCTGTGCTGGCTTTACCCAGGGGGGGAGGCTTTTGCCTGAAGAGGATCTGGTTTTACCCAGACATGAGTACGACCAGCCTTACCCACTAGTAAAGTCCTCCCTCAAGCTACCAGTGCTGGCTCATTCTCTGATAAACCATCTTTACAGAGAATTTCCCTCGTCATCCCAGTAATACTTGTAGTCAATAAAAGTTGGGGTGCTCTCTTTATCCTTGTTTATAAGGAGGGGTAGAAGGTGAATGAGGTGATAGGAGAGGAATGAAAGGGATGGCTGGGTTTAGGGAAGGAATAAATGAGGTGGTATATTGGATGATAAGGGAATAGGTGGGGTATTCAGGAGAAGCAGCTTAAACAGGTTAGACATTCAGGCTAGAGAATGAGGGGGAAATAGGCTGAACCCTTCCAGGCAGGAAAGGTATCTCTATTGACACAAGGAGTTAGGCCAGTCAGAAATAGTTTAAATCTGGCTTGAGGGCTTTTTTGTCAGTTTCTCAAGTCCTTTGAGGGAGGAGTCGAAGGGCTCCTCCCTGTCAGTGAAACTGATGGGTGCAGGAGGAAGTCTCAGGCAACAACTTCCTTCCAAGATGGATGCCTCCAGTTCCCTCAGAAAATAAAATAAAATAATTTCTTCCCTCTTCAACCCTTGCCTAATCTTCGACACAATGATTCACCAGAGGCTTTGCGTAGGTAACAGAGGAATACCTCTCTGAGCCAGTTCCAATGAGTGTGGGATTTAAGTATTACCTGTCACAAACCTCTTCCTTCCATTGTATTAGTCTTCTCCCCTCTCTTCCTGTGCACGTTTTAAAAAATAGGTATTTACCCCATTTTATCTCTTTTCCCATTTCTCTTAGTATTATCTTATTTTTACCCCTATATATAAATTAAATATCTTCTTTACAGTTTATTGATATACTCTAGATATTCTTCTAGCTATACCAATAATAAAAACAATTGTTAAGAACTACCAATATCATCTTTTCATATAGGAATACAAATTATTTGAACTTATTGGGTCCCTTCATTTTTTTACCCTTTTTAATTACCTTTTTGTGATTCTCTTGAGTTCTGTATCTGGGCATTAAAATTTCTGTTTATGTCTGGCCTTTTCTTCAGGAATGCTTGGACAGCTTCTTTTATTAAATGACCATGCTTTCCCCTGCAAGAATATAGTCAGTTATTGTTGGGAAGTTGATTCTTGGTTGTAGAACCAGTTCCCTTGTTTTCTGAAATATCATATTCTATGCCTTCTGGTCCTTCAATGTGGATATAGCCAGGTCCTGTTTAATCCTGACTGTGGCTCCATGATATCTGAATTGTTTCTTTTTAGCAGCTTGTATCTTTTCCTTGGTCTGGAAGTTCTTGAACTTGGCTATAATATTAATGGTTGTTGTCAATTGGGGATTTAATGTAGAAGGTGATATGTGTATTCTTTCAATCTCTATTTTACCGTCTTGTTCAAGAATATCAGGGCAGTTTTCTTAAATAATTTCCTGTAGAGTGATGTCCAGGCTTTTTCTTTGGTCATGAATTTTCAGGTAATCCAATAATTCTTAAATTTTCCCTCCTGGTTCTATATTCCTTGTCTGTTGTTTTATCAATGAGTTGTTTCATATTTTCTAATTTTTTATTCTTTTGATTTTGTTTTATAGATTCTTGCTGCCATGTGAAGTCATTTGCTTCTAATTATTAGATTCTAAAATTTTAAAGATTGAATTTCATCCTGACTAATTCATCCTCCTTTTCCTTTTTATCTATTTTTCTTTGTAAGTCATTTTTTTTATCTTTTAATTTGCCTCATTTTAACGTGCCAATTCTGGCTTTAAAGAAACTATTTTCTTGTTTTAGTTCATGTGCCTCTATTTTGAGATGACCTAGTTCTTTTTAAGTTCTTTTAAGTTCTTTTTAAGTTCAACCTCTCTTAACTGTTTTTTGAATTGTACTTTGAGTCTTCTAAAGTATGCGTCCAATTCACTGGGGTCCTGGAGTTTTTGATAGGGGTTTCTTGGTTCTCCTCTATTCTATTTGTTCTTTATTCATTAACTGAACAGAACCTATTGATTGTCATTTTTTTCCTTTTTCTGTTGTTTACTGATATTTTTTCCTTCTTCCCCCACTCCTTATTGGCTGTATTTTTGCTCCTCTGTTTATCTGCTGGATCTGTGAGTTAGGGATTTTCTTCCCTGAAGGGGCTTCTTCTCTGCTTAGCTGATTAACTGTATTAAGCTGATGGAGCTGACCTGTTGTATTAATGTGCTCTGAGGCCAGATCCTCTCTAGCTGCCAGAAGAGGCTAAAGATGAAAGTGAATGTTTGGAGTCTGAAGGTAGTTACCCTAGATGCTCTTCTCTACTTCTTTCTGTCAACTGCCTCCTTGCCAGCTGCCTGGTCAGAGCCCTGAGTTTCTTGAGGTAGAACCAAGGTATTCTGTTACAGTTGCAGCCTTCTCCCTGATATCTGAGTCAGCCTCTGATTCCTACTCACAGATCTCAGTACCTGTAGTAGGTGGGGGAGGGGCCCTGGCACCTTACTTCTTTCTTTTCTATAAACTCAAGAATTCAACCTTCTCTACATACCTTTTAAGTTGATTCAAGTAGAAGGGTCCTGTAGCTCTGTCTTGTTGTTGGATTTGGTTTTCTGTCCCCCTTGAAGTGCTTTGTTTTTTATTGGTGTGGAAGAGTTTTCACAGAGGAATCGACGTTTTCTGTTTCTAATCTACCATCTTGACTACACACCCTATTAATATTTTAAACTGAGAAATTGGCAAACAAACATATTTACTCTGTTGATATTTCTTGGAGAGGAAATCAGCAGTTGAAAATCATCATGAATAGGATATTTATGTATATTTAGAAATAGCCTTAACCAGAAATAAAATAGTTACTACCATTACCAAAAAAAAATCATGCCATTAGAGGTAACATTTGCAGAATATATTGAAAGAGGAAAATAGAAGCTTCTGTGCATTATAATCTTCCCAATCAATAAAATATTAGAAAATATGAATATCACAAGGACTTCTGTAGTGAAAACTAGAAGATAAAAAACAAAACCAAACATTACATAAATAAACCTGCTGAGATTTCTGTAGCAATACATTTTCACAATATTCTCAATTTACTCTACATCTAAATATCATTTTAAGACACCCATATTCTTCCAGTGATACTATATTAAGAAAAACAATTGGATGCTATAATCGAATAAGTCACAATTAATAACAATAACCTGTGTATTTAGAAAAGGAGGTGAAAATTATATTGTTTATAAGAGGCAACTGAGAGAATTGCAAGTGGTAAATTGGTACCTTCAATAATTTTAACAAAGTTGAGAAGGGACTTCAATATCTCAGCATATCCTACTTTGAAAATATATGGAAGAGTGGAAAAGGATTATATGGGACATGAAGGCAAGGATGAGTTGCAGTCACTGTTAAAATAGGGTGCCAAAGGTGACATTATCATAAAAATGATACTACAGATAAATCTAATTATTAAGAGAATCTGTGGGCATCTGAATGCTTCACATGGTTTGCCTATAGGATTATTCCTAACAACTTTCCATTTCAGACATAATATTTTTATGAATTAAATGTTTTATTTCTCAATTTAGAGTTAAATAATTTTCAAATAATTGCAAGTCTTTAATTCTTCAATAGATTCATGATCTCATAAGAGTGAGTATTCCCCACCCCAGTATCAATATATTCATTCCTTCTAATCCTTTACAATTCCTGAAGGTATCTTTTCTTAAATCCCTAAACCAAGCCTGTAAGAAATAGAAACACATTCCTTGGGAAATCTAGTTTACTTTTGGTTAAAAGTTTAACAATGGACTGTATTGTATCACTCATTTGATTATAAGACCAGAGTTTTTCTCCTTCTAATAATGCATGCCTTTGATAATGCTGTTATCCATCATGCCTCTTCCTTTGTGGAAGATGCTTTTGATCATATATTGTTGCCAACAAATAATTATCATTATTCTTTCCATTGGAATTTAAATCACCTGCATTTTCCATTCTTCTGAGATGGTGGTGTTCTGAGATTTAATTCCAGTTTCAAGAATACTAGATTGAAATGATTGGCTTTCTCCTCAGTCAGACAATCACAAACTCTCATATTTTATCATAAAGTGCCCAATTCAACTTGCATTTGAAATAGAATCCATTATAAAATCACGAAGTAGTCACACTGCTTTTACTTTCCAGAATTTTTGCTGATGGAGAACTCAACCATTATGATTGAAGGAAGTACTTTTCTCTAGAAATGTACAGAAATACTTTGTATAATGAAATTGAGGCCAGCTTTAATTTGAAATAGTTTTTTTCTTTAGAAGTCAGTTTCCTTTCAGATATTTTCTGTCCTTTTTATGTATTTTCAAAATGTTTTTAAAGATGGAGCTATAAATCATTTGGGATTATGGAAAGTCAAGATAGTTGTATCTAGACATAAATAAATTTACCATTGATTATTTTAACCTATTAGATATTCATAGACAAGTTTTAAATATTTTAAAAATAATGTATAAATCTTAAAACATGAATACCTGGTAAGAATCATTGAATAATGGATTATCCATCATCTAAATTATTTATCTTTCATATATATATATATATGTATATGTATATATATATTCAATAGTAATTTTAACTTTCAGAGTCTTGATTTAGCCACTCAATTTCATTGACTACAGACTATAGAACTCTAGTAAATAGATTTTTTAGTGTTTTGGGATCAGCAAACCAAAGAGTACATATCATGCAGACAATATTCATATTAAATTGTATACCCTTACTCCTTCTAGATTAATCCTATTATTAAATTTACCTTTCTTTTTTTCTTTTTATTTTAAGATAATTGATGGTATTCTATGAAAGAGCAAGTCTTTTGGGTCTAATTAGGAACAAAGCATTGATGATAAATTAATGTACTATGTGTTCCCATTTTCCTGAAAGGGCAACAGGCTAATGGTTTCAAAAAGCCATATTTCTTTTATCTTGAAATTGTCTTTTTATAATTACATTTGGGATTTAAGAGAGGTGATGGAGAGCACTGCAAAGTATACTTTTCTAGTAGTCAAAATATCTGAGATCCCTGGTCTTTCCTTCACTACTTAATCTCCTGAATCTGCAGTTTTCTCATATGCAAAATCATTGTTTTGGACAAGATGATAGCAAAGGTCATGTCCAGATATAATTTTCTATTTATTCCATTAGAGCTTGTAAACCACATGCTTCCTTCGTTTAAATAATCTAAAATGATTGAAGAATCAAAAACAATTATCTCCAATTATTAGATGTGTTTATAATTGTCCTATTGGTACTTAAAAGTATACATATCTTCCAATTGCTCTTTGTGTGATAGATTTAAAGCTAGTGTAATAGGAAATATTGACCCTTGTCATTGATCAGGATTAATAGATGTCACTAGTTGTTGACAGTTGAGGGAACAACTGTATTAGCTATTGAGGAAACTGCTTGACAGTTTATAAACAGTTATAAAAATATTCCTATTTATTGAACTATTAAAAGGAAAGGAAAAGAAAGTAGTAGTATTGAGTTGAGGTATTTATATATTTCCCTAATCTAAGAAGTTCTATCTATATACCCAATCCCAAAACTATCTTGCAAGAGATTTTCTTCTTCCTTGATGAACCAAGACTAACCTCTCTACCTTTCTTATCTATTAAAATAAATTGACTTTACTAAACTATTCTAAAATATCTTATGTAATATAAGTTCCTTATACAATAAACTTCTCCAGCAATCTTCCTCTGTTTATAAAGTGAAAGGTTTTCCTTCTTGCACAGGGTAGGGGGGTCCACACAGCATGGGGTCCATTCAGCAGGGGTAAGTAGCCCTCTGAACTTGAAGCTTCTGAGGAGCTGTCTGAGGAGATCAATTCCATCTGCTGTCTGCTTCTCTCTCTACCTTCAAACTTTCTTCTCTCCAAGCTTTTAACATTCCAGATCTAGTTTCCAAAGTTTTCAAACAAAATCACACTCCTTCTCTCTGTGTGTCCATCTCCCAGAGGGAAGTGTCAGAGAGATGGAGAGTAACCGGTAAATCCCACCTACCCTCTCTTTAGAGGTTCTCTGGGAATTTCATCCCTCTGACCTCCTAAGAATTCTTCATTCCCTTAAAGGATCCTCAGGCACTTTTTATGCTTAAACCTTATTTTTGACTAACAATCTAGTCTTAATTAACCAGATTATTTAATTAGCTCTTAATTAACTGTTACAGTAGAAAAGGTACAAATGATTTTGACAAGAAAAAATAATTCCTCTTCATCAGTTCATCATTTACTCATTTGTCAAATTAATTTTCCTAAAATTCATACTTAATCATGTCACCCTAATCCCCATTTAATCAATTCTACTCTTTACTTGTCACCTCTATAATATAATGTAAAATCCTCTGTTTGACATTCAAAGATTTTCACAACCTTCCCCAACTTGCACCTTACTGCTCTTTTCATACCTTACTGCTCTGCATGCATTCTATGATATAGTGACACTGGCTCTTTGTTTTCCTCATATAAGTCATTCCAAATCTAGACTCCAGTCATTTTCACATATTACTTCATATTCCTAGAACACTCTCCCTCCTCATCTTTGTATCCTGGATTGCCTAGCTTCCTGCCAGTATAAATCTTATTTTCTCTGAAAACCCTTTTCTGATTCCTTTTAATGCTAATGTCTTTTATTTATTGATTATTTTCATGACATCTTTTACATATTTCCTTTACATAGTTTTTAATGTTTACTCCTCCGTTAGACTGTCAATTCTTTGAGAGTAGAGACTATCTTTTTTCCTTTCTTTTTATCCTCAGCACTTAGTATAATGTCTCATTTACAGTACGTGCTTGATAAATGCTTATTGACTGACTAGGATAAAATTTAATGGGGTCAATGTGTGAAGACTGTCACTACAATTAAAATATTCAGGGCCCAAACAGAGCCCAGACAAGATGTACCTAAAAGTAGTTAATGTGAAATGAATATGAGGATTTTACTCGATTGGAAAATTAATGTGAATTAGCAACATCATATGCCACCCAATAAATTAATGCATTTTAGAAAGCATGAATAGGGCATAGTATCCTGGCTCTCATCCATACTCCCAATGAAATTTTGAGCAAGTCACATGTACTGTTTCATTATTATATCACAGAATCAAAGAACTATACCTAAAAGGAATTTTATATACCATCTAATTCAATCCCTCTCAATTTAGAAACAATGATTCTATAAATAAGATCCGTTTTTAGTCTTACGTCTTTACTGTTGCAACTATGGGAAGGTCTTTCTATTTTTGCCCTTGTCACACTACACCTGCAAGCTATTCCATGAATCATTTAAAAGGAAACAAAGAGCAGGGTATGATGCCCATGTTATGGATATAAAAACAATAATGCTTCTCAACCGAGTAGATTATGAAGTGTGGGGGAATGAAGAGGTAAAGATAATGCAAATATAAAGAACCAGGTAAACTAGAAGATAGTTTTGCCTTTGACAGAAAATATAAGTTCAAAATGGTCATTTTTTATTGAAAACTAATAAATTATATTTTGAATGTATTGAGTTTGAGATTACCATGGGGCAGCTATTTCAAAGTGTCCAATAGGTTTCTGGAGAAACAGAATTATAGCTGGTAAGATAGACAGACAGACAGACAGACTAGACAGTTGAGAGGGGCAAGGAGGAAAGGAAGAGAGAGAGGATGGAGAAGGGAGGGAGAAAGAGTCAGTAAGACAGACAGAAAAACAAATCCCTAGCCCAGGGTTGGAATTATTTCCAGAAAGATGACAACTGAACACACAGAAGTTGATTAGGTCACCAAGAGAATGAATGGAAAAAAAGAAAATATTACCAAATACAAAGCCTTGGATTATACATATAGTTAGACTTTAAGCTGTGGCTGATAGACAGTAGGAGAAATAAGAGATACCAAACACAAAATTCCAGGAAAAAGAGAGTATTTATTAGAAGATGGTTAATAGTTTTAAATGTTGCAGAGAATTTGAGATGAATGAGACTTAAGAAAAGGGAATTCATGCAAAAATTAAGCGGTCATTGATAGTATTTAAAGGTCTCAAAAAGCACAAAAACAATATTTGAAGGAATTTAGTATGTTTAGTTTGAATAGGAGAAGTATCTGTCACATGGAAGAGGAACTTTATTTTATTTGGCCTTTAAGAATTGAACTAGGACAAGAGGTTTGAAATTGCAGAAAGATTTTAGCCTAATAATAATAGCAAAATGTACTAATATTAGAAACTTCAATAAATAGAAGAGGTTTCTTCAGCAAACTCTTTTAGTAGAATGTGGATGAGTAATTGTTAGGGATATTGAAGAGAGTGAAGGCTCCTCTACGTTTATAGGCCATCCTAGATGGCCACCAAATTCTCTTCCAATTTTGAGCCATTTTACTTCTATAATGAATTATAAACATAAATCAGATTCTTATTCAATGTATCTGACATCTAGGCAATATTCATGTCTTATCATAGGCCATATCAAGATATGGCTTGTAACCAAATCCAACCATGCCCTGGGATCCTGTGCAGCTTTCATCCATGTTATCCATATCAGGTCAACTACCTTATGTTTTAGTGTTCATTTAGTTTTCATATTTTGCAATATGAAATCTGTCCGTGCACTCTCTCCTCTCTCTCTCTCTCTCTCTCTCTCTCTCTCTCTCTCTCTCTCTCTCTCTCTCTCTCTCACAATACTGGTTCATTATCCTCTCTGGTCATACAATATAATAATGATAAAAGTGGATATTTATCTAATGCTTTGAGGTTTACAAGAACTTTTAGATATATGATTTTATTTGACACTGTCCTTTCCCTTAAACAGCTTGTAATCTTAATGGGGAGGCAAGGAAATTTATTTTAAGAAAATGATGGCGCATTCTATATATCACATAATTCCTGGTTGCTGGAAGTAATGATCAGACAATTGCTAGAAAGAGAATGGTCTTAAATTTACTGTAGATGTTGACAGAGTTGTCCAGGTGAGGGAAAGGTATGAAGAGGACATGAATAAAAAACTGAGTCTGTCTAGAATAGAGATTCTTTTCCTATGGTTCATGGGGATCCATGAACAAATTTCAGTTGTGTCTTTGAGCTTGGATAAAAAAATAATAAAAAACTTTATATTTCTTAATTAATAGTTGAATTGGAATATTTACTTCATTTATTAAAACACACACACACACACACACACACACACACACACACAATCCTTGATACCAAAAGGCTATTAAGAACTTTTGACCTAGTGGATCAGTGAGAGATGAATTTAGATTGTAAATTAGGTCAATTTATTGCCAAAATAAAGATAAATAAACCCTCAACAGCCTCACTAAGTGATAACTTCTTCCAAATTCCTTATCCTTCATTTCTAGAGTACCTAAAAGTAGTAATATCTGAAGTTAGAGATGAATAAGAAGGGGAGACAGTAAGGGAGAAATATAGATTGATGTAAGGATGATCTTTAGAAGAAGATGGTGAGACAGACAAAAAATGAAGATGGAAAAAGAGGTTAGAAAGAAAAGAAAAAGTAAAATTAATATTGAGTTACAAATTCTAAATTACTTTGTTCTTTTTCTTTATATCCCTTTCCCCTTGTGGGCATGAGTGATAGTGTGGATAAGTGCATTAAGTAATAGTGCAAAAGAAGACAACATATACAGGACAGTACTCAGTCATGATCCACCCCACCTTTCAACCTTCTGCATTTCTGGGCATATGACAGCTTATTGAAATTCAAAAGTCTGAACTCATTCATGGAAAATCAGTGGGTTGAACATGTGCCTACTTCAAATGTCAGTGGTTTTATTAGCATTTATTTTTAGTATTTCTACCTATTCCTCTAATACCTCCAGGGATGGAAACACTTACTAAATTTGTTATGATGGAAAATAAACTTAAATGTCTAGAAAGCAAGGGGCTATTAAAGGACAATGACACTTTTCCTATTAGACAAGTACAGAAAGTAGCAATAGTTGGAGTGAAATGACCTTTGAAAATAATTGTTAAAGCACAATTCTTTACTTGTATTCACCAAGCCCTTTCCTGCTCAATCCATCAGAAGATTGACAGATAGTAAGCCCATCTGTCAAAATCTATTAATTTTTTCTTCAACAGACAGACCAAAACATATGGGAAAACTTTTACAAGATGTGATGAGCAGGTCTATTTTCTGTCGGGAGAATAGCAAGTAGAATCTCACATTTCATGTTGCACAATTATATCAAGCCTATGGTAGGTGTCTGTATTTTGGATCCTTTAAGCCAAATAGTGAAGATGTTAGTCTTTAACTACTGTTATGCCTCATTCAGGAAGCAACATATTCCATTCAGTCAACTCCATGCTTTACATTATTTTCTGGATACAAACAACAATTTTTAGTAAACATTGTTCAGCTCCTGCAGCAACAATCAGAAATACTTTATAATTAATTCTACTTATGAGAAGAGCCATATTTGAAGAGCATAAACCTGACATATTCTCATATGTCATATACAATGAAGTCTTTTGGTAGAGTTACATCTCTCACATCTATAAGGAGGTTATTAGTATCCTTTTCAATGCTGGTACCTCTAGTCCCTGACTTTGGAGTTAATCACTTAAAAAATCACAAAGGTCAACAAAAGAACTTCTTTATAAACAAAATATTTTTCTTTACATACCTGATCAATGGTATCATTTATTTGTACATTTTCATTGAATAGGCTCTTAGTACTTCTTGAGACAAACAATTTATTTTTGCATAGATCCAACAACTAAGAATTTTTTCCTCTTTACATTAAATCTAAATTGACCTCTTTGCATCTTCCACTCACTGCTCTGGTGCTTGTCCTCTGTGAAGGTGTGGAAGAGAAAAATTCCAATCCCTCTTTGCAGCCAAATTTGCTTTTGGAGGCAAATTTAATCTCTCCTTTTTTTCTAGACAAATTATCCACAGTTCCTTCAACTGATAAATTTAAGGCCGTAATCAGAAGATTATTCTTTTGCTCTCCTATGGATACTCTCTCATTGTCAAACTCCATACTAAAATGTAACAAAATGAAATGAATACAGTATTCTATATATGTTCTTCCTGATCAGGGCACACTATAGAAAAATATTTCCTTCATAGTCCTGAGTATTATGTCTCTCATAATGAAACTTAAAAGTGCATTACTTATTTTGACTGCCATATTACATCTTTAATTATCTAAAATTGTAGCCATTTTAAGCCACTGATTCCTTTTACTTCTAGTCACTCAGTAAGTTGTATAACTGCCTAAATTTATTGTTATTTAGCATATACATCCTCAAATTTTTCAGAAAAAATACACATGCAACTTTGTAAAATTTCTGGCTAAAATGAGGTAGCTCTGACATAGAGAAAGAAAGCTGGCTTCTTAATCATAAAGGCTTGTGTTCAGATCTTGCCTTGAGGTATTCTAGCTGAGCAATCTTTGGCAAATCTGTCTCATCTTGCTGGACAAAACTCTAAGACCATAAGTTATAGAGACAGTGTTAACATGCATTGGTAAGGAGAGTTTCCTTATCCAGAAATTCCTCGTATCAAAGAAATAACAGTATCTATTCCTTCATAGTAAATTGACTTTACCATCCTTATCTTGTAGTAGTTTATATTCAACAATGTGATAACCTGAAGTTGCCATGGAATTACCAAATAAGTCAACAAGGATTTATTAGTTCCTTAATTTATTCCAACACTGATAATAACTAGGAATACGTATGTGTATACACTATATATGCATATATAGTTAATAGACATATTCATATATGTGTATATATATGCATATATATATATATATATACATAGATATATGATAGCTAAATAGTTCAGTGGATAGATTTCTGGGTCTAGCTCAAGACTTGAGTTCAAACCAGCTTCAGATGCTTATGAACTATGTGACCCTTGGTCAAATTAACCTCTTTTTGTCTTAATCTGCTGGAGAAGGAAATGGCTATCCACTTCAATATCTTTGCCAAGAAAATCCAATGTACCGTGTGGTTCATAGGTCCATGAAGAGTCAAATATGACTAGACAACAAAACATACATAAATTAAATGCATATATATGATATATATTTGGGTGTATCTATGTGCATATAAACTAAAGGCAGTCTCTGCCCTCAAAATGCTTACAACTCTAATGGACAAAGTAAATATATAGGGGATCCAGAAAAGTTGGGTTATGGAGGAGAGAACAAAGGGATTGAAGAAAGAAGCCTGTAGACTCATAAACAAAATCCCAAAGGAATAAAAATAAATGTGCCTGCCTAGGCATTCTCTGAAATTAAAATTCTAGTGGAAAATGACCAGTAAGATGAAAGTAGTTCAGAGGTGGAATAAATGGATTCCACTGGAGCTTCTTAAGAATAGGAATGAGGTGGGTGTCCTGTATTTTAAAATGCCAATTAGACAAATCAGTGGAAAGTGAATTGAATAAGGTAGAGATTTGAGGCAGGTCTATGAAGTAGGAAGCTATTACAAATGAGAAGGGTTAAGGATTCTGAATTAGGACTGATTTAGGACTCCATTTCAGGTAAGGGTCTTATTCACCTAGTCAATGTGGTGCTTGTCTACAATTATTTCTTTTCATCTATTTGTTCACATGAGAACCTGAGGCTGAGGTCACCTAGGAATTCAAGTCGGTGGCAAGGGAAATGACCATTAGGGGATGACTAAGAGAATAGAAGAAAATATGTCTGGTTCTACTCACTTTACATAGATAGGGAGAGTTACAGAAAATGACTGAACCCATATATGACCATGCCTTTCACAAAATCCTGGTTTTGAGTTAGGATGTAACCCCAGAATCATTATCAGGAGCCATTTATATGATGCTCTCATCCATGATCTTGGACAAGGATATAAAGAGAATGACAGAACAAATCATTCCTCCTGGATACCTCAATGGCAATGAACACTGTATGAAATACAATGTTCATAGTGCCTTGCACACAGTAGGTGCTTATTATATATTTTCTAGATAATATCAAAGAAAATTGGCCCAAGAAAGTGTCAGTGGAAATTAGAAAAACTCATGGAAATTGTCATTCTTTTAAAATATTATAAGTAGTAAAATGTTTTCACAGTTCTTTACCAGTGAAATTCTTATCCATCACATAAATGCTAGGTCCTCAATAAAGCTTATTTCATCATTCTCACTGGTATTAAATCATCTAGTCTCTTAGAACTCATGCTGCACTCTATTTCACATATCTCTGGTTTATTTTACATATATATATATATGTATATATATATATAACTATGCTCAAAAATTTTAAGTCAAAGACTATTGAGAATTTTGTCATCAGATACATGGTAATATGAGGAAAAATAAATCACAAAAGATAGGCTAGGATAGGAAGAGCAAGCAATGACATAGAAGACTTCCATTAGAAAACAACAATGAATCTAAACCTAATTGAAGCAGTATTGTCTAAGTGTGAAATGTCGAGTTTTAGATGGTTAGTCATGAAGATTAAATAAGAAACTTGATTAGTTATGTTATGGCTGAGTGGGAGTATACATGATCAGAAAACATAAACTCCTTTCATTTGGTTCCTGCATTAAAATAGTCAATCATAAACCAGGAGAAAGCCAATCTTGAAGTAAATTTCCCACAGTAGACTGTAGATTTCTCACACATTGAAGAGGTCTCTCACTAGAACTTGGATACCAGGTTATTATTTTATCAATTTTTTGGCAGAAACTTATAAACAAGATATCATAAGTTGAAAAGTATAGGAGAAGAAATGTATTAGGAGAGGAAGTATTGGAAATAATAAAATGAGAATTTAATTATCTGCTGAATCTTTTCCTATAGTAATGTTTAATATATACAGACTCATCACAAAATGTTCCACAAAAGGAATAAATGCATTTTAATATAGAAATATAAACATTATTTATAAAGATAAAGTGATATACAAAGCTTCAAAAATTAAGAATGTATATTTGAATTATTTTAATATTCTCTCTGAATTTAATTAAAGAATAATTTAAATGATTACCATATGTATTTTTGCTTAAACAAAGATAAGTCTTTTAACTTTTTCTTTATGATTCAGCCACAATTATAATGCTATTTCTGCCTTAGGTTTTTTTATCTTTAACTTCCAGGCTTTCAGCTTTCTCTTTTGTATATTTACTTTTATTTTCATAATAACTTTTCATTTATTCCATGTTCGCTCTCTCTCCCAACCTTCCTCATGCCTAGGAAGGGAGATAATATGACATAGGTTATACGTATATTATCATATAATACATATATCCATGTTTGTCATGCTGTGAAAAGTGAAAGTGGTATATTGCTTACACTAGAGAAAGTGTGCATTGCTTAGAGAAAAATTAATGGAGAAAACCAAATAATGGCACATTTCAATCTACAGAAAGACTCCATCTGTTCCTTCTATGGTAGCAGATATCCTTTTTTGTCATGAATTTCTTGGAATTAGCCTGAATCCTAACATCAATAACAGTTGTCATTCACAATTGATCATTATACCTCATTGTGTTTACTATGTATGATGTTTTCCAAGTTATGCTCACTTCACTTTGTATCACTTCATATAAGTCTTTCCACATTTTTTTTGGTGATCAACATGCTTGTCATTTTTATGGCACTATAGTATTTTATTAAAAGTTCAGTCATTCCCCAAATGATAGACATCCCTTAGGTTTCCAGTTATTTGCCAACACCAAAAGAGATGTTATAAATATTTTTATAAAGGTAGGATATTTTCCTCTATATTTTATATCTTTAGTCTATAGAGCTGGTCTTGCTGGGTCAAAGGATATGCATAGTTTGGTGGCGCTTTGGGCATGGCTCCAAATTTCTCTCCAGAATGCATGTATTTCACAGTTCCACCAGTGACTCAATTTTTTCCACATCTCATCTGACATTCATAATTTTTTTCTTTTTTGTCATGTTAGCTGAACATTTACTTCTTACGGCTTGTAATAGTCTTTAAACTGCCTCTAGTTTTCTGTTTTTAATCAACTGTGGACTAAGAAACCAGATAATCAAACTTGTTAAGAATTAAATGTTTTAAATAAAATCAATCACATGTTCAGAGTGAGACTTAAGAATGAAGGACATTCTTGTAGTCATTTTGTGAAGACTATCTTAGACATTTAGAGACCTATTTTATTCAGGAATGTGTTCTGGCAGGTTGAGGATATCTCCAGAGGTCAAATCCTCAGAAAAATGTAATGTTACAGTGTATTCAATTTAAATGAACAAAGACTGCTAAGTGTTTTCTCTGTGCCAAATATTATGTAGGAAGGTAAGAGAGGGAGATAAAAGAGGGTGGGGGGAGAGAGATAAAAAACATGGTTTTTAAGGAACTTAAATTCTATGTGAATAGTACTGTTCAACATCCCCTGTTTTTCTGATCTCCCTAGTCTCAGACATATACTTGGTGATAGAAGACTTTAGTCTGGTCTAGTCTTTCTAGTCAAGAAAGCATTGAGATTTCCCATAAAGCCATTTCTTTCGTGGTGATCAGTACATATCTTCACAATCCTGATACCTCAAACTTTTTCTTTGGACTTTTCCTAGAAGCCTAGGCAATATAATTAGGGAAAACATTAGACAATTCAAATAAAAAATAAATGTTTAGCTGCTCCCCTTAGAATAAAGATGCTTCATTTAGAGATACTCACATTCTTGTCCCAGAATCTGACTTGGACTGCTTTGTGATCAAGCCTTAGTCTTGCAAGTGATTTATTGCCTGCTCAATCATTTCTCTCACCTGATTCTCACCTGTGTCTTTTTTCAAATTGAATCCATTCTTCCTGCCTATTTACTTCTTTTTTAAGTACTTATTGACATAACCCTCTTCCATACTTAAGGACTTAAGGCTGTACAAAAATTTTACAACGACCAAGTAGTTCAGCATGGAATACCAACCCATAAAAGAACCATGAAATTGATTTCATAATGTGCTTTTAAAATGTACTTCTTTGTCTTCTTAGAACCACATACTGGCCTGTTTTTCTTCTCTCACAAGATACTTCCAACAAATGAATACTATGTGCAACAATGAAACTGGCAAAGGGATCATACGGTTAATGGATTTGCTCAGACCTTTAGCCTTATAGAATCCATAAGAAGTGACAGCTGTCAAGTTTGTGCAAAGAAAAGCTTTCAATATGTGAAAGGCTTCATTAAGTGTTATTGAAGTTCAATAGTATTTGAATGTTATGCTCTTATTTGGTCATATCTCACACACATTTAAAAGAAAGTTGCTCTTCAATTCTTTTTCTCTGTATCATGTTTCAGATTCATTTGATTTCTTTCGTCTTTTTTAACACCACATGTCAAGGATGAAAAGACCAAATCATTTCCCAATTCCATCAATCAAATCAAAGTACTTGGATTATATCAGTGAATTAAAGCCTTGTGGTTTATTATTCTTATTGTTGTTTTTAATGATTCATCTTAATAAAGAAAATGGAGTGGCACAATTATAAAAATATTTGCATCTTAGATAAGTAAAAATTTAATTATACTCTCAATTTTATTTGTAAATTTTAATTCCATAAATTTTGGTTCAAAGGCTGCCTTGTAATATGAAGGGTCCGGATACACATTAGAGACTATAAAATTTATCTGACTTACTACTTTTTATCTAGTTGAACCTGAGAAAATCATATTTGATTATTCTTAAGGGTAACTAAAACCACTTACAAGGACTTAAGGTCATCAGACATGAAATACAGCATGCTTTATTTAAATAATAAAGGACATGTAATAGAAAAACTTAATATCTTGGAGTCTAAATCAGAGAAGCTTAGAAGTCTAGAAAGTATATTAGTATATTTTGATAATTAGTCAAAATATTTCCCTTTCTTATTGATGTGTCTTCTTATTTACCTCCAGACAGTGGTATGATCTATATGACCCATAGCATCACAGTTCCAATGAGGTGGAAAGTAATGATTTTGCCTCCCATCACTCATAAATTACTTTCATTCCAAATAAACATCTATTTCACTATCTTGTAATTTTAGCAGACCTCTGCCTCCAGTCAGCATATTGATTCTCATCAGTTTTCAGTCTTCCATTCTCTATAGTTATTTAATCTCCACAAAAAATGCTGCAAGCTTTCAAAAAGCTGTATTATGATGGAATTATATTGATTCACATTAGCCAATATTCTGAAAAGGCCCTCTTTAATTTTTTTAACATCAGGTGCCAGAACCTAACTCTGCAAATGACATTTTGAGATGAAAAGGAACCACTTTTTATTTGGTATTGTTCAACTAAGCCTTTATTTTCTAGTCCAGATTTAGTGAGGGTGACTCTTTCCCATTTTTCTTCTCTTTTCCATTGATTCTTATTGGGATTCAGTAAGATATTTATATCATCTTATTTCCCTTTCTACCTCCTATAGGCAATATAAACTGTAAAATACAGGTGTCCCTTCCATTATGGTTTCAATGAAACTATATAT
>NC_058130.1:102792372-102933355 GCF_016433145.1 Gracilinanus agilis
TGTGTATATATATATATATATATATATATATATATATATATATAAATTACAGGTTCGGCCTGTTTAGATCGACTGAAGAGTTATTAATCACTTTTTTAATATAAGTTGATATAAGAAGAATATAAGAAGATTTAGGTAGTTTTTAGGTAGTACTAGGGTAGATAGTTAAATATCTCTCTTTCCTATCTTTCTGTCTTTACTATTTTTTCTCAATTAAAACAAAAATTTGTTAAACTGCTCTCCTATCTTTGTCAAGCTCCTAATTTTAAATCCTACACTATAAAATTTAACCTTTTCTGAAGTTTAAGTTGTTATGTGATTATTATTGTGGCCAAATAATTTTTCTCATAAAACAAAGATGCCCTACTTCTGAAGTTAAGGAAAGGCAGGACAGCTAAACTACCCTATAGTGCTTAGTTCAGTGTATGGCACTTAGTAGATGGTTAAAAATATTGACTAATTAATTAATAACTAGTATTTTCATAATGCTTTAAAGTTTGCAAAGTATTTAGCATGTTTTATATCATTTAATCATTTTAAATTTTTTCTTATTCTCGGTTACATGTAGAATCATAAGAATGACAATTGTTCTTTGGCATTTTAAAATTCATAATTTATATGTATCTACCCTTCCCAACCACAAAGGTGGTTAAAAAAGATTGACATAAATGATATCCATACTTTCAGGTAATACAGATTTCCATATTGCTCGTATCATGATAAAAAATACATCCTACTTACAATAGAAATCTCAGGAAGAAATTATAATGAAAGATGGCATGCTTTGATCTTCACTCAGATTCTAACAGTTTCTTCTTTGATTGTGAATTGCATTTTCATCATATGCACTTGAGCTTCTATTGGAGCCTTGTTTTGCCAATAATGGTTTAGTCCTTCACAGCTGATTATCATATATTTCCGTTACTACATACATAATTTTCCTGGTTCTGCTCACTTCACTTTGCATCAATTCATATAAGTCAGTACTTGTAAACCTTTTAGAGATGGAGTGCCAGGCTTTGCCCCCCCCAGACCAAGTGCCCCATTAGAGACCATATGCTGTGCCCCTCCCTTCCATTGAGTGCCAGGTGAGGCCTGCTCCCCTTTACCCCACACAGGGGAGGGAGAAAATGCTCCCATTGGACTTCTGGGCAAAGGGGTGGATAAAGTGAGGAATGTCCTCAGTAAGTGTAAAGAGGAGGAGGGGACTGGTCTTCTTGAAATTTCTTTGTACTCATTGTACTTTGTATTCACCTTCTCTTGAGTTATACAGCCCACTCACAACCAACATCCAAGTCCTAGAAGTGGATATAAAGTATTAATGGCCCCAATAATAAATGATTCCCCCACTGCTGCTCTTATTACAACTATCACATTATCCTTTTCCTGTTATCTCTCAGCATCTTCTCAGCTTTTGAGATGATCAACTCTAGCCAATCCAGCAGCAATATAGTGCCTGGTGTCTGGAATCTATTAACCTGGAAGGAGTTTTCTCTTCACTTTCAATGAGATCAATACCTAGTTATCTTTTCACTAAAATTTCTGACTTCATATACATGCTGAAAACATACATGTTTATTTTAAATTATTTATTTTAACATTCTTTTTCAATATTTTGAATTTTAAATTCTCCTCCAACTACCATCTGATATGCATTGAAAAGGAAAGTAATATGATATTAATTATGCAAGGGAAATTGTATGAAACATATTTCCATATTAGTTATTACAAAATACATGCTGATATTCTCAAAGATAACCTAACCCCAAGGTCCTAAGTTTTTTCCCATTCTCATTTAGATAATCACATCTTTGACTTTATCATTCACAAATGTTTCACTTCCTTAACGAAGAAGTCTGCATTTTCTAATTTCTATTATCTAATTATAATTATTGATCTTACCATGTCTTTTTCTTTTTCCTGCTAAAGTTACCTTTCATTTTCACTATGATTTGAAATCCCTCAATCCCTCCTCTAATTTGTCAGGTCAATATGTTTCCTCTGCACTTGATTCTTCTACCTTAATAATCTCTACTCCTTAGAGTCAATTTAACTCTATAGTATCTTTTTATTCATAAATTCCTTATGCCTTTGACCTATTCATACATTTCCAAACCCCAACCCTGGAAAACTCCTGTCATCTATTTCTTCTCTTTCTGCAAATATGCTGCTCATTGAGCTAGATTAAGATGTTCGATCATGTTGATGAGGTCTGCTAAAATGTGTTATCTTGCCCTTTGACACATCTAAAATATTACTAGGTCTGTATCCCAAAGAGATTATAGAAAAGGGAAAAGAAACTACATGTACAAAAAAATATAGCAGCTCTTATTTCAAAGGAAAATAATTGGAAAGTGAGAGGAAACACCTGATTAAGTTGTGGTATAGTATTATCAACGAATACTATTATGGTATAAAAAGTGATGAGCAAGTGTTTTCAGAAAAACCTAGGAAGTCTTATATGAACTTAAGCAAAGTGAAGTGAACAGAAAGAGGGGAATACTGTACAGTCACAGCAATATTATAATGATTAACAATTGTAAAAGGAAACTACTCTGATCATGACAATGATCAAAGGCAATTCCAAAGACCCATGTTGAAAAATGCTATCCACCTATTCAGAGAAAACTAAACTCTGAACACAAATTGAAGCATATTTTTCCACCGATTTTTTCTTGGTTTATTTGCCACATGGCTAATATGGAAATATATTTTGCATGACTTCACATGTATAATTGATATCAAAATGCTTGTCTTTTCAAAGGATGAGGGAGAGAAAGGAAATAATTTGAAAATTAAAAATTTTAAAAGAATGTTAAAACTTTAAATGTGAATGGGAAAGATTTCATGAACCAAATACGTTTAAATAGAAGTAAAAAACTTTAAATGTATCAACTATTTTTGTGGTTCCTCACTGGAATAAAACAATTCCTTTACTCCTCTTTGACTGATTCTCTGTACCACTCATCATAAATTTCCAAACACCCATAATGAACTTGTTTCTTCCTTTTCTGACAAGCAGTGATCAACTCTCTCTTAAAGACAGGTGTAGTTCTGCATTATGCTTTACATAATATGGACTTTTTATAGAAAGACAGATATAGCATTCTTCAAACTTGAAGAGATAAATTCCAGTAATCTTTGTCATCCCTATCATTACTGTCATCATATATGTACCTATTCACACACAAGCATGTATTATATATATGTAAATGTATGTGCATGGGGAAGCTAGGTTGAACAATTGATAGTCAGGAAGACTTTAGTTCAAAGACTTTAGCATCAGAAGTTTATCAGCTGTCTGACCTTGGGCAAATCACTTAACCTCTGTTCATCTTAATTCACTGGAAAATGAAATGCCAAACCCTTCCAGTATCTCTGTCAAAAAAACGCCATTGACAGTGCGGTCCACAGGGTCACCAAAAGTCAGACAGATTGAGGGACTGAACAACAACAATATATGTATATGAATGTACATAAATTCATTCAGTGAATTAAATGAAACATAGAAAGTGAACTTTAACCTGCATTTTCCAAACTCTTTTCAATGTCATTTAAACAGGGGATTCATGAGAAGATCCATGTAGTATTTTCCCTTTGCAATATTCTGGTTCTTGCTAAAATAAAATACTAATATGAGTACTTTATTAAATATCACATAGAGATACATAAGAAGAGATTCCATTGATAGAGTACTTTGAAGTTGTCAAAAGCTTTACATATATTATTTTACTTGATCTTTAGAACAATCCTAGGTTGTTGATACCATGTGCTTATCTCCATTCTAAAAATGAGAAAATTTGGGCTAAGAGGATTTGAGTGATTTGCCAAGGATCATACAGCCAGGAAAGCATAATAAGTAGTGATATGACCCAATTTCCTATGGCTTCACTTTCAGCCACACTTGTCATCCTGCTACACTCAATACACATATAACTATATCTATGGTCCAAATACCCAAGTATTTATTTTGAAATACACAAGGCCAGATGTGTATATCTGATTTTTCAATATGCTACAAAACTATGTATAAAATTTTTGTGCTCTTACAGAATTCTCAATATAAAAATATTGTGAATATGTTATTATAAAGAAATATCACATACCACTTTTATCAAGAGGAGAAAAGAAGTCATCCAAGTCAAGTAATTTCCGAAAGGTTCATAATCATTGTGGTTATGAGCACAGTATTTCATATGATGATTGATTTCATACAAAGGCATTGAAAGGCACTGTGATCTTCTTACAAGTAATCTCAATCTTCTGAGCATCCTTACTTAAAACCTTTCAACCCTTGCCTTAACTTTTTCAGAATAAATATGTTTTTTTTTTCTAAAAACAAAATGTCACAGAGCACAAAGTGCATGGCTTTTTTTTTGTCAAAACTAATCTCAATATTTTCTATAATAGTAACAACTGCAAAACTTTTGTCTTGTAGTTTTTTTAATAGTAATTAAGGAAAGAATCCACACTATTAACCCATGACTGAAGTCAATGCTAGAATTGATTGGTGAATCATGCTTCTTCCTTGATGAATAAGAAGTAGCAAACTAGGAAAAACAAAGAGCATAGTCACATCATCAAAATCAATGAAACTTTCATCTCCCTTCTAGTCATTACTAGCTAATAGCTATAAAGTTCCATTTAGTAGTTTGGTATTTAAATATTTCCCAAGGAATACTTGGTCTCCCAATCAAAGTCTCCCATGTTGCCCAGACAGGGTCTACCCTTGGTGAATGATTTTTAACTTTTCTAGTTCCATTCATTCAGACCTTCTAAAGTACTCTAGAAGTTTCAACAGCTAAGTTAAACAAACACAAATTAGAAGTAATATACTTTGAAATCACTTGCCACAAGTTGTCATTCTTTTCTCTCTATGGTCATTAGTGTGTTGTACTGATGGGTATATATAGAAAAAAAATAATGGTTTAGGTTATGAGGGAGTGTCACAAGAAAACTGTCTGTCAGGAAAACAAATTTTCAATCCCTCAACTCCCAGATGGAAAGAAAAATAAAAAAAAGCAAAACACTATAGCCATCCATATTCTAAATGTTTTTTATTTCCCATTTTAAAAGTTTTAATTCAAAACATTTGAGTAGTCCCACCATTGACACACACTAGCTCATGATGCTGTACAAGAACCCTTAACAAGTTGATTGTTTCAAATGGCTAAGTTATGTCTAAAAGTTAGATGTTAAAAAGGCAGCGATCCATGTGAGATCCGGAGTGACTTCAATGGCCTATAAGAAATATAGGGCTGAATGTCTCAATTAGAACCTCTAGGTCAATATATTGAACAATAACATGGATACTTTTGGCAAAACACTCCAGTATCTTTTAAAAGAAAAATCTATGGACACTATGGTATATGTGGTCACCAAGAGTCAAACAGGACTGAAGGACTGAACAATGACATATGCATATGTATACATGCAAATTCATTCAGAGGGTCAAATTTCTGAATATTCTTCCTTCTTCCTTTTCTGTCTTCAGCATTTTTTCTAATTTTTATCATATCTGTATTTTCCTTTTTGGCCTTTGAAAATCAGTCAGCCAGTCATATATGCACATATTCATAGAGAAGTGTGTATTATATATTTGTAAATGTGCATGAGGCAACTAGGTTGTTCAATGGAGAGAGTACTGGACCTGGAGTAAGGAAGATCTTGATTCTAATCCAGGCTCAAACATTTATTATCACTAAATTTTCCCTAGGTCTCCTCTCTCCTTTAAATCTATGATCTTTTTACTTTTCTAATAGCTTCTTAATAGATCTTAATTTTCTCTAATCCCTTATACATCTGATGTACCCTTACCTTTTTATTTCATTTCTATCCACTTTTACTCAAATCCCTTCCTTATCCACCAACAGTGCCCACCCACTTTGTGATCCCTTTCCTTATAAAGGCTTTAATAAATATGGTTTTTATTAATAATAATGTTACTATTGATTGAGTTATGGGTAACTGATGTCAAAAAACAAATTTAAAGGTAGCCAGGAGGTGCCACCATAGTGTAATAAGACCAGTTCAGTAATTTTACTATATAAATCATTTTGAATGCTGTATTGATGCCCTTAAAATAATCTATAATAGAAACAATTTTAAGCAGCCAAGTCCATTTATGTAATTAAGAAATTATTTAGGGTGCAGCTGGGTGGCTGAGTGGACTGACAGTCAGGCCTAGAAATGGGAGTTCCTAGGTTCAAATCTAGCCTCAGACACTTCCTAGCTATGTGATCCTGGGCAAGTCACTTAATTCCCATTGTCTAGTGTAAAGATTAAAATTAATGTTAGGACAATGATTATATGAAATTATGTGATTGCCAGCATTTATTACATATTGACTCAGAAATTTATTTACAGATATTTATAAATAGAGAGGAAACAATAAAGAAGAGAAATGTGAGGGGGATAGAGAAGTTACCTATCCTATCAATCTAAATGTTTTGCTCAGGGTCTGCTTAATCCAGGCAGTGATTAATTAGCTCTCAATCAGGAAGGCTGGTAATGAGTAACCTTACAGCCTCCTCCAAGATGGTAGCTAGTCTCTCTAGAAGATAGGAAAGGGGTTAGCCTTTTACTCACTCAACAAAGTAATCCAAGAGTCAGAGTCCAAGTAGAAGCCAAGCTCCAAGCCCATGATCCAAGCCATAGTCTACAGTGAAACTCCTTCCAGGACTATCTAAGACTATCTCCAGAAGGTAATCTCTTCAGACTATCTTCTCAAAGACAATCTGCACTTAAGTAGTTCAGAGATTGCTTTTTATGGTGACTTCTTGTCCCTTTCCCTCTTTGGAGGGGCCAATCTCAATTTTCAAATTGTCTAGCACTGCCAAGAAGGCAGTCTGTAGGATGGACTTCTCGGCATCTGAAGGTTAAGTTCTCATCAAAAAGATTCACAGATTCCTGACTAATTGAATTTCTAAGGGTGTGAATTCTCTAAGTACCTTGTTAGCTTCTCACCTACTACTAAGTTGGGTGTTTATTCTTTTGTTGATTCAATTCAAAAGTAGATGAGGGGTAGCAATAGTAGAAACTATCTCCTAAAGTTGTTTTTTGAATAAAATGCTAGAATGCAAAACATATTGCAAATATAAAGTGCTATATATGTTAGCTATAATTATTACATAATTTAAAAATAGTAATAAATCTAGAAATTTTAGTTATATAATGGTCCAAATACATAGTATATATGCAATTTCTCTGACTCTTAAAAATAATTTCATGATCATGACCAACAAGGTCATCTTATGTATTTGTACAAAGTTTAATATAATAGTGAAAAAAATCATTATTATACAAATTGAAATATATGAATAGTCATGACCTTTTCTTTATAATATCTCATAGATTATATAATTTCAGGGATTGAAAGATGCAGTACGAGTAGAACAAAGGCAGGGAAGTCAATAGTAAGAGATGAAGATTCTCGGCATAAGGCATAGCCAAAGAGAATAGCTAGGAGTTGATAGATGGAATATATTTTCATGGGACAGATGGGAGGCTGGTGTCACTGGATTGAAGAGTATGTATCAAAAAGATAATAAAAATGTCTCAACCTGAATGTTGCTGATTTTGCTAGTTTACTCTCTTTCTAGCTACATCTCAGACAGAGCCTTCATATATTTAAAACATACAAGTACACACACACACACACACCAAAATATTTGAGTTCCAAAGTTAAATTTTACATGCATCTTGCATTGTTTAATTTTCTTAACAATGAACTTTCAAAAAGGAAATATTGAAATGTAAAGGGAATTGAGTCGGAAATCAGTTTTATTCTGTGAAGGTCAAGGAGAGTGAACTTTTTCAAAAGGATGATATGAATATTGCTTTACTTTAAGATTTTTCAGATTTATAATAGAAATAAATTGCAAAGTGATTATTAAATATCAAAATTTAAAAATTAAAAAATTTAAAGATATTATTTATTTTCTAGATTGGCTCTGTGAGTAGGAGAAGAATACTGGGAAAAATTTAGGCAATGTCTAGTGTAAAGCAATTAAAAATATTATTCCATTACCCCCACCCCCAAACTAATTATTTGGAAATGATTTTAAAGGACTGTTTTGCCAGATAGCTCAATATTTACTTGAAATTCAGGTGTATATAAAATAATTTTGAGCTAGAGCAGGAAAGAGAACAAGGTAGAAAATAACTCTGGAGTATTGGGAAATGGAAAAGAATAGCAAATACAAGATAGCTGGCAAAAATATGATCTCTAGGACTTTCTAAAGATAATTCTAAGTTTTCAGGAGCTCCATTGACAGTTCCAGCTGGCATGGAGCCTATATCCTTTGCCTCCCATTGTTGTTTTCAGCTTAGATCTTAAGGTTTATTAGTTGATGGATGCCTGCTGCCTGTCTTATTGGCCTCTATGAATCTGTGACAAGTTAGTTGATTAGGGTCACATTAATCCAGAAAGAAGAAATTGGTGTAGCATTTATTTATCCTGTGGCTTTATGTAAGATGACCCATTTAATAGCTATTTCATTTAAAAGATAATACCTATGAGCAGATTAAATATAAACCTACATAGATGTTTTATTTCAATCTATACTGAAGTCACAATTAAATCAGTGGTATTTTTACCCTTGAAGTTGCATAATGGCAATCTAGAAATTACATTGTTGTTTTTTAAATAAAGCTATATGATGACATAAATAAGATGTCAGATTTTAAAATGAAGGTTTTATTTTAAATGGATAAGTATTTGAATAAAGAAGAGCCATCTCCTTAAAATAGAAAATCTGGTACTATATTTAGGGGAAAATTTGGATCAAAAAAAAGAAAACAAATGTATACATACACTATATATAAATACATACACATATACATACACACATAAGGAATTATTCATTGCTTTTTTGCAGTGTTTTCTCTGATAACTCCCACTCATCATAAACTTTCCAGGTGTTTCAGGTAAATAAGACACAGGGATATATAATTATAACACATAGTATTACATTATAAGTTCAAGTATATTAATAACAAAACATTAAGCAATAGTTGATGGGAAACTAAAAAAAGTAGCCCCCGCAAAACAAAACAAAACAAAATTCCTGGATGTGATTTCTCAAATAGACAGCCTGTAACATCTGTGCTGCAGGATACATGGTTCTATGTTCTTCCTACTGTATTTTAAGGTCTCTTTTTATATCTTCTCTAGCTTAGCTGTCCTTGGGATACTTCTTGCTCCTACACTCTAATTCTCACCTGGAAGAATCATCCTTTGATATGTTTGATGCTAAAGAGATAAAGATAGCAGAAAGGATGAGGCAAGAGGGTAAGGATTTTTCATTCTTTATTTTTGTAACCCTATGTATATACTTTTTGATTTATTGATTGATGAAATTATTTATTGATGAATCTATTGAATGGCAAAATCAATGACTGAGTGCTAAAGCCCAGTACTTCAAAGAAGGGGGAAGAGAGACAGAGAGAAACAGAGAGAAACAGAGACAAAGACAGAGATAAAAAAGTACAAATTTATTTTTGCTCTTATCACTTTTAATTTCTAATGAGTCACTTGTATATGTGGTAGGAGAAAGGGGAGTTGAAGAGGATGAAGGAAAAAGGAATGGAATAAGAAAATAAGCGTTTTAAGTGATCAGTATTTGCCAACTGCTGTGTTAAGCACATTATATATATTGGCCCATCTGATACTCAGATAAACCTGGGGAAATAATAGCTATTCTTATCACAGTTTTATACAAGAGGCAACTGAGGCAGACAGAAGTTAACTTCCCCAGGGTCATACAGCTAGTAAGTATCTGAGGCCATATCTTAAGGTCTTCCTTAATCTAGACCTAGTGCTCTATCCATTGTGCATCTAAAGCTCTCTAAAAACAAATTATATATTAAAAGATTATGACCACAAATTAGTAGACAGATTGGCAATAGCGGGAACTGGATGTCTTTTTTATATATATACATATTTTTAAGGAACTAATCCTCTTAAGGATTTGTGTGAAATACCTACAGATGTAGAAAACTTGACTAAAGAAAAAAAGTTGATTTGGGGCATATACATAGTACAGTAAATAGACCATCAGGCTTAGAGGACCTGGGTTCAAATTTGACCTCACATACATTCTAGCTATGTGACCCTGGGCAAGTTATTTAACTCCCAATTGCCTAGCCCTTTCAACTCTTTTGCATTTAGTATTGATTACAAGACAGAAGATAAGAATTAAAAAATAAAACTAATATCTTTATTTTTCCAAATTAGTATTTTAATTGATCTTTCCCTTTTACTACCCTCACCCACATTGACTTTTCTTTATTAATTCTTGCTGTCTTGTGAGATCATTAGCTTCTACTTACCCAATTCTGGTCTTTAAATACTGGTTTTCTGCTATGATCTTTGATTTCCCTTTCTGGTTTGGTCTATCCTGCTTTTCATGGTTTCTAGCAGATCATTTCTGGTCTTCATTTTCCTTATCATTTCATTTGATTTCTGGGTTTCTTTTTCTAATTGGGAAATTCTGTCTTTTAAACTATTATTTTCTTTTTAAGTCATTTCCCACTTGCTAATTTTCTTCTATCTTTCTCATAATCTCAGATTTGAACTCATCAAGAGCTTGTGACCAATTTCCATTTTTTTTGGAAGTTTTGGATGTATTTACTTGTTTGTCATCTGCTGCCTCCTCTGTAGTCTGGATTTTTTCTCCATAAAAATGATCCAGGGTCAATGCCTTTCTCTCTCTCTCTAATTTTTTTTTTTTTTGGTGGCTGAAGATTGTATTTCTTGGGCAATTGCTGGCTATTGCTATCCTGGTTTTTCCTTCCCTTCCCACCCAGAAGTCTGAGTGAGGAGGGCAGGCTCTCTGTGTACAGAGCTACAGAACAGTTTTTGTCTGAGGCTACTTTTGGAGTCTCTGTGGCTTCTACTGTGCCTTGTCCCTCTCTGCTTTATCTCTGTGCCCAAGGTCCACACTCTCCAGCCTCCTGGGTTCCCAAGTCTAGCTGCTCTCAGGGGTAAGTCCCTGGTGTTCCTAGTCACCTCCCAAGAACCCAGAGATTGCCCCAGGCTCGCTCTAATTCTGGTGTGCTGCCCCTGACTCTGGGACTGTAGGTTGGATGGGGAAGAGTTCATCAGCTCGGGTTTTGGTGGGAGCTATTTCATCCCCTTGTAGTGTGGGAATGCCCAAATTCCATGTACCTTCAATGCTGTACCCTGCTGTGGAGACTCTTTGTTCATCTGAACTTGTTTTTTGTCCTTTTGAAGGACTCTGTATTAGTTGGTGGTGAGGAGAGCAAGAGCCCTACCTCTACACTGCAGCCATCTTAATCCAGAAGTCCCACCCCACATTGAAAAAAATGAACAAGTACCCTCCATACATAGCTATATAGGCAGAGAAAACAAATGGCATAAACCATCTTTAAAATTGTCAGCTCCTTCTATATTTTATGGTCATCAATTCTGTCAGAAAGTAATTTGCTGAACATGTATCTTCATTCTTTTGCATTCAAGGTTGTCATATTGCTCAATCAATAAATCACATTTTATTAAGTGCTATATATGTGCCATACACTGGGCTGAGTACTGAGGATTAAAAAAAAAAAGAATTATATAACCCTTACAAGTTAATGGGGGAGACAACATACAAATGAATACATGCCAAATGACATTTATATACATAGATATGAAAATAAACAAAGGAAAACACTGATCAAATTAAGATGGGTAAGAGAAGGCTCCCTGTGGAAACTGGTATTTTATTAAGGACATAAAGGAAGTCAGGGATATCAGTAGTTGAAGTGGAGAAGGGAGCACATACAAGGCATGGGAGATAGGCAGAGAGAAGGCAGTCGTCAAGAAAGGTTGTGCCTTTTTCTAGGTCAGTGTCAGTAGGATGAAAAATATGAATTGTGGGGAGGAAGGGCTAAGAAAAGTAGGAGGGAGGTAGATTGTAAAGGGCTTCGAATGTCAGAGTACAATGAGAGAGACAAATCCACCATTTTTCTATTATCATAGTCTAGTCTGGAAGAGTCGAGGGCCTGCACCAGAGGAGCAGCAGTGTCAGAAGGGTGGAAGTGGATTTGAGAGATATTGAAAAGGTGAATCAATAAGCCTTGGCAACAGTTTGGATATGGAGTGTGAGAGATAGTGAGGAATTCAAGATGACACTTAGGTTATGGGCTTGAATGACTGGGAAGATGGTGTTGCTTTCTACAGTAATATGACAAAATAGGAGAGAGGAAGGGTTTAGAGGAAAAGATAAAAGAGTTCTTTTTTTTTAATATATTGAGTAAGTAAATATGACAGAAAGGCAAAGGAGATGCCAGATTGCAGTGATATAGGAAGGAAAAGTAGATTGGAGGATTATTGGTATAGACATTCTATACATTAAAAAAGAGTAGAAAATGATTCCCTTGCATATTCATTTTGTTTTCTTTAGACAATGCTTTTATACTACTTTTAAAGAATTGCTTCTTCTAGTGTGATTAGTATTTCCTTCTTTAGGTACTCACATTTTTTTTATTAAATTTTAATATATTGGATCATTTTGTTTCGTCCTAACCCTTTCAAATTAAATCCAATGTGCACATCATATTGTATCTAGCTTTTTTTCCTTCATCAACACA
Organism: Gracilinanus agilis; assembly: GCF_016433145.1. Taxonomy (NCBI): domain Eukaryota; kingdom Metazoa; phylum Chordata; class Mammalia; order Didelphimorphia; family Didelphidae; genus Gracilinanus; species Gracilinanus agilis. Next base: position 102,804,970 of record NC_058130.1, read on the forward strand.
CTATTTATTTGAATATAGTTAGTTAGTATATTAATACATTTATTAACATATTACATATTAATATAGTTAGACTATCTCTCATTCAAAGAATAAATAAGCTTTTGAGATCCAATCATAAAATTTAAAGAGTTTTAAATATTTACAAAAATAAAATCACTTTGTTATACTAAATATTCCTTTAGAATGGCTGCTCAGTGAAACTGGAATTTTATAAACATATTTCTAATTCATAAAGGTATAAAGATGCAAAGTAATATTACAAGTAGGGTATAGCACAAATCATTTCAGTTTCTCTGGAAGTTAAAGATAGCTGAAGTTTAATAAAAAATGAATTCTAATAAATGATCTGTTAGAAGTATCCTGATGGCTAAAATGTATATATCTAGTTCTAAATGTAATTCTAGCAGAGTAAAATAACTTTCTGAATAGAGAAACTGCATATTTACATACCGGTAAATTATTTCCAACATATTTATTTTTTCTAATGAGTTAATAAAGTGGTAATTTTTACATTAATAAATACAATCCATTAGTCATTAATTTTTAATTACTCCGAACAAAGAAAATAGATAAATGCTATCCTTATATAATTTTCATAAATTATGCAAACTTTTCTTATTTTGATTTTTCCAGATTACATGCCATTTTATTTTTAAGATTTGTTTTCTGACAATTTATAATCTATCTTTCCACCCTTCTGCTGACACCAGAGGCAAATAATATGATATGGGTTGTATATATTATCACACAGTACATATTTACATTTTTGTCATGTGAAACAAGGCACATATAATTGAGAAAAAAATTCATGTAGAAAATAAAGCAAAGAATGATATGCTTCAATCTGCATTTGGTCCTGACGGAAATGCAACATCTACAACCAAATTTGGTTGGATTATACTTTTTCTACCCTCCAAACCTCCACCTTGATCCCTCAGACAATCAGAAAGATCCCTGTGGTCAAACCTGTGATCAGAGAGATGTGAATCTAGCAGAAAACCAGTTTAGCTAGTTCAGCTCTGTCTTAGGACCAAGGGGTAAAGAAAGACTATGCAAGGAAAAGGAATTCCTTTTTCTTTTTAATCCTTACTTTCCATCTTAAAATCAATACTTCGTATTGATTCCAAGGCAGAAGAGCAGGAGGGGCTAGGTAATAGGAATTAAGTGACTTGCCCAGGGTCACACAGCTGGGAAGTATCTGAGGCCAGATTTGAACCTAGCACCTCCCGGCTCTAGGCCTGGCTTCAATCCACTGAGCTACCCAGCTGCCCCTGAAAAGGGGATTCTCTGTGGGAAAGGTAATCAAGGGTGGGGGTTAATATCTTCGGATGGAATATAACCCCTGATTTTTCTCAGCCAATGAGGAAACAGGGGAGGGATTCCTGTGCTAGGCTTAGACATACATCCTGGTGTGCCTGCCTACCCTCCAGGTGTGCCTGTTACCAAACTCCTGTCAGGCACCCACTCTTGCAAGAATATTAATAAATAAATCTACTTCCAATCAAGTAAGAATTTTCTTGTTAGTTAACGCCATGCTTCTGACAGGACCCCAGTCTGTTCCCTCTGTGATTAGGGTATCTTCCTCCATCATTAGTCCCTTGTGGCTGTCCTGGGTTCTTTCCTTGTTGACAATAGTTACGGCATTCACCATTGATCATCATCACTATTGCTGTTATTGTGTAAATGTCCTCCTGGTTCTGCTCACTTCACTTGGCATCACTTCATCTAAGTCTTTGCACGTTTTGTGATGATCTTGTTCATCAGCTCATATGACCCATTAGAATTCCACTGCAAGCTATACCACAACTTGTTCAGCCATTCCTGTAATGGACTAAGCAAGGGACCAAGCAAGACTGCATCTGGATGGAATTCTGAGATCCCAGGAGAGGTGACAGTTGAGCTGAGGCTGAGAATTCTGGGAAGGACAAACCAACAGACACTCACTGTTCTCTGGACCTTTTGGGGGAAGACAGGAAGGTGGGAGGCAGTGTTTTCGTGTGATCCTGAACGTCTGAAAAAAGCCTGTATCGGAGAGTTTAACAGACCTACCGTTACTCTAGCCAGCCTCATTGATTCTGCATCTTCTTGTAAGGCAAATATTGCAGTTTCCCTTGTTGACCAAGGAGCCTGAGACACCAGTGGGAGGGAGATGGCCCTTGGGGGCTAACTAAGGCCAAGTTGAGTTTAGATATTACATTCCCTCCTTAGCCATTTGTAACCTTTTAGGATAGGAGTTTTACTGGGGTCCTGAGACAGTTAAAGAAGATTGAAAGTTACAGAAGAAATCTAAGTTACTGCTCAGCCCTGGGAAAGACTAAGCCTAGACCATATAAATTTCACCCTCACCCTCTTCCCTGAAATATTTCCCTTATCTCTGAATACCTTTTTCCTAAATGAACCCCTGTTGATTTATTTAAGACAGAGTATTGAGTTGGGAGGGAGATGACCTTTAAAGAGGTTGTGGGGGCAAAGGAGGATTACTCACCATTTTAAACTACTTATCAGCAAGGGGCAGTGGGGAGGCTTGACCTGATTTAACCCGGTTCTGTGAATTGCTGGGGGGGGTCTTTGGGGTTCAGCCAATAGAGAACATCCCCCCCCAATACCTCATCCCTAATTTATCCTTTTTGGGAAATCTGTAAGGATGGGGGATGGGACAAAAAGAGACAGAAGGAGGCCGTTGGTGACAGTTGGTGACATTTGAGACAAGAGAGGATTCTGTGTGGCTCAGGAGGAGGAAGGAGGAGAGGAGGACTTCCAGCGGAGGACTGAGAGAGGGAGGAGGAAAACATCTCAGCTGGAATCCAGTCCTGAGAGCTTACTGAGGATCTTTCTTTGGACATTGAATCCCTGATTCTCTGGTCAAAGGCATCCCATCCTTTCTCACCCATCAAGACTTCAATTATTGAGCCAGCTAAGTTTGGGACTCCATTTTGGGAGCAATCTCTTGGGCTTCTCCCCCCATTACCCAACCTTGCTGAGAGACCCTTTCTGGTTTGACTTGCAATTATAGAAAAGGATAGAAATAGAAAAAGAAGAAGGGACAAGGTGGGAGACACTTAGGAGTGGGAACCCCAAAGTCCCCACCAGAGTGACAGACCCCACAGAATTAGAGAAGATGGCACCCCAAAATTCATCTGCCCTTCACTCCTTTCCCCAATCCCTATACTGATATTAATAAAAAACATTTATTAGTTAGATAGCGTTCCAGAGTGCCTGAGAGACGAGGGGGAGGGGAATCAAAGCTTTGTCTAGCTGCCTCCATCTTGAAGCCAGACCACCTGCTGTGAAGTTGAATGACCTCAGGGGGAGGCTTGTGTGAACCCTTCCCTCATTTGGAATAGGATTGGGGTCCCCCATACCTCCTCTTATAGAGAAGCCTCGCCCCTAACTCCTATGGGGCAGCATGACCATCCAGGTCACCCAGTTTAGGGATGACACCCCATTGAAGTCTCAGCAGTGTATATTTGGCCCTTTGGGGAGAACTAGAAGAGCATCTCACCTCATAGACTCTCTATCTCCCCTCCATCCCTAACATTTGGGTACTGGCTCTGTTTATTATTATAAATCCCATTCCTGTAACAACCTCAAGTGTCTCCCCAGTAAGGAGGGGTGGTGTGAATAGCTTTGGCTTACTATCACTTAGTTAAAAGGGGTTACCAGAGCACACCCCATCTATCAGTTACCCCCCTCCTTTTACATTCCCCAGGTGATGGGCATTCTTTCAGTTGACAGTTCTTTGCTACCAGAAAAAGAGCTGTTACCAATATTTTTCTACTGCTATGCCTTTTTCCACTATCTTTAATCTTTTTGGGATACAGACTTATCTTCTGGGTCAAAGGGTAAGCACACTTTAATGGTTCCTTGGGTATGGTTCCAGATTGGCATCCTAAATGTATCACATTGTATCACAGCTCCACCAACAATGTATAGTGTTCCAATTTTTTCATATGCTCTTGCACATTTGTCATTTTCTTTCTTTGACATTTTGGCTAGTCTACTAGATGTAAGGTGATAACTAAAAGTTGTTCTAACCTCCATTTCTCTAATTAATAGTAATTTGGATTATATTTATATAACTAAAAAGAATTTCAATTTCTTCATCTTCAATGCTAACTTATTTTAAAATTTCCTCTATTTTCTACTGACTAGTGTAATATTTTTATACCCTAGGACAGGGATGGGCAAACTATTCCCTGTGGGCCAGATCCAGGCTGTAGTTTGCCCATCACTGCCTTAAGAAATTCCCTAATCACTACATCTAAATGTGGGGGCATAGTGATTAGGAAATTGCTTAAGGCAGTGATGGGCAAACTACAGCCTGGATCTGGCCCACAGGGAATAGTTTGCCCATCACTGCCTTAGGAGAAACTATCACAAAATAAGAGAATCTCAGAGTTAGAAGAAACCTCAGTCCTCATTTGTATCAACTCACATATGAACCACAGTCTTCTCCATGACATATTCAACAAATGTTCATCTATGCTTTCTTTAAAAAAACTAACAAGGGGGTGGATATTCTATTTAATTATTTAAAAAGTTTTTCTCTGAGAAGAAAGAAGCTCACTTTCTGTCCAGCCTCAGCATGGAGAAAACATGCCCTGAATTATCCTGATGTCTCTATGCTGCTGAAATATTAGCTATTATTGGGGAGACATGTTCATCTTGGAAAGAGAGAGAATTTCAGATCATTCTATGAGGACCGTAGCTGTGGTGCTTGCACTGGGAGAGATGTCATAGCAGACCTAGGAATGGAGCTTGAAGTATCTGCAAAATTTCAGTTCATTGGAACAAAGAATTTATTGACTTCCCAAAATTGCAGCTCTGAATAATATTTATCTTTTGGAGTACAAAAATATTTTGAATATAATAATCCTAAATTTGGATCTAAAAGGAAATTTTGAGTTTTTATAATTTTTTTACACTTAAGTTTTCAACTTTTATAATTGTACTGTAATGTTCAATACTAGTGTTTCACCATGGCATCGAGGTCATCCTAAGCTCTTGAAATCTATTCCAGACTGTCCTAATTATAATAAAGTTCTTGAGTTAAAAGTATTATCTTCGCATACACAAATATGTACAGTTTAACCTTCTTGAATCCCTTATGGTTTCACTTATGTTAACTTTTTTATTAGTCTCTTGTGTCTTGTATTTGAGTCAACTTTACAGCAGTAATGATTTAAAATCCTCTATTTTATTGAATATCAATTTTTACTCCTGAAATATTAAACTCAGTTTTGATTGGTAGTTTTTAGCTCCTGGCTCCTCTGCCCTCCAGAGTATCATGTCCAAACCCTCCGCTCCTTTAACTTGGGAGCTGCTAAATCTTTTATTACCCTAATTGTGGTTCCACAATATTTAATTTGTTTCCTTCCTGCTACTTGCAATATTTTTCCTTCATCTGGGAGCTCTGGACTTTGGTTATAACATTCTTGGGAGTTTTCATTTGGGATCATTTTAAGGAGGTGATTAGTAGATCCTCTCAATTTCTATTTTACCCTCTGCTTCTAGGATATCACTACAATTTTATTTTGTAAATTTCACTTGTCAATATCCTTTCTAAAATGTTTTTCACAGAAATAAATGAAATACTCCAGAAACGGTGTGAACAGAGCAGTGTATAATGGGTGTAATAATTTCTACACTGTCTAGAATTATTCTTCGGTTATGCCTTACTTTTATGACAGAGCATGGAATGATACAAAGAACATTGTATTTGTAATAAGAAGGGAGATGAGCTTCTATCTTTGTTTTGATATTCATTAGCTCCAAAAGCTCTTATGATTTCAGTTTCTTCATGTGTAAAACATAGGCAATTATCACACTTGTTGTACCTACCTCTGAAATTTTTTTGCAAAGAAAACTTTTGTTAATGTAAAAACACTACTTAATAACTACATATTATTATTCATTTGAAACCTAGAAAACAGAACTTTTACAAAATTTGGGCTTGTAATTACCATAACATCCCTATAAAGTCTGTGGTTCACAGACTAGATTTTTAGGCCCTCCAAATATTTTGTCTCTCTTAAAAATTAATTATGTTTAAAGATACTGCTTTATTGAGGAATTTCTGAAAATATTTACAACGGTCAATACCAAGTAGCTATTGTTAGCTCAAGTTAAGTATTAGTAGTGAGATAAGGCTTTATTTGGCCACTTGGAAGATCAAGCCAAATGTTCTGATCAATTGCCAATATCTCATATTGAAAACCCTGGAAGCTAGAGATCCAGACAAGTGAAAGACTTGAGTTTGGAAAACATTATTCACTACCAAAGGTCAACAAAAATAGAAAATTCTAAAGAGCTTAACACCATTAAAGATATCACAAGAAAGATTCCTTATCAGGTTGCCCAACAGGCTTCATCAGTCATGCCCTGCTTGAAGTATCACTGTAAACCTAGACTTCAGATCTTGGAAGTTCCCTTTACTCCTGCATTCCTTCTCTCTTATTTTATACCTCTTCCAAGAATGTTCATTTAAGGAAGGCATCTAAGACTGTCATTTTTCATTTCTCTCCAACTGAACTCTTGACTTCTCCTACCATGCCCTCAAGGCCAGGTACTATTTTCTGCACCTTAAAGACAGTCCAAGAGGTCAAGGACAAATTAATTGAAACATTGAAATGATCATTATGGTTAGAGCCTGGGTCATGAGAAAGTGGTAGTAATACCAATAAGGCATGAAAAGTATCCTTCAGCTTACCAGGAGTAGAAGGTATATACGATGGTCTTACCTATTTTATCATACAAAGTCTGTGATATCTTCACTCAGCCTTTAAATCCTACTAGGTATGTAAAGGATTCTTTGCCCAGAAAGATGGGAGGGGCTGACAGGAGGTTTGAATTGACAGTTAATTTATGAAATTATGAAACAATGGCAGATATGCCTAGTTCTTCTGATACTCATGGAAAAACCGTAATTGGTAGTGAGAATCAATCACACATTAATGACCACAATGGTAAAAGGGTGAACAACAAAGGAAAAGTAATGAAAAGTAAGGATGAATGAAGAGGCAAGCAATGTAGGGGAAGGAGGAACTGGATGGTGAAAGGAGGTAAGCAACAAGAGAAAGATGGGTGGAGATGGGTAAATCATTTACATAACAGATTAGCTTGAGTAGTATGGACTTTTAAGAGATGAAAGTATTTGGAGGGCAGGAGTTTGAGTTCTATATTTATAGGGACTTGTGGAGAAATAGACAAATATCTTTTTGTACTCCTTGAGAGTTAGTTAATTCACATATCCAAATGATCTCAAATTTATTGGTAAAACCAGTCATCATATCAAAATTATCTGAGGTTTTGGTGTTCTGCTGTCCTGGAGCTATGGAAGTCTGGATTTTGTCTGAAATTTACATATCATACCATAAGAACTTTGACAAGCAGTGCCTAGATGTTTGTTTGTTTGGCTTTTTTTTTTTTTTTGATTTGCAAATATTACTAGGATATGTGTTTTGGTTAATATGTGATAAAATTTGCAAATCATACTCCTTTGATCTTTGATACAGTTTCATTTGGACTTCAAGGAAACTTTTGCAATCTCACTTCCTGCTAATGACATTTTTACTGGCTACTCATAAAGCTTACTTACTAGTACTAATTAGGATATGGGGATGGTCAGAGGAATTAGAAGAAAAGATGCAATTTTAATGCAAGATGGAATAAAGTTCTGGGATCATCTACCAGATCTACAACCAAATCTTCCCATCTCTAACTCGTGGTCTAGTGTGATGAGAAGTATTCCAGTCATCCTCGTACCAACACAGATGAAAATGCTTTAAAAAATATTGAAGTAGAGATCAATTACCAATCACTGCACATTTTCAGAATAAGGCCTCCTTCTGTTTCCTCACAGGAAAGATCAATCAACAATAATAAAACACAACAGCTCAATATTGTCTGAGTTTATAAAACCGATTTGTCTGAGATCCAAAGCTATTTCCTGATATTATTCCATCAATTTTCATAGCACGCATCCAAAGAATAAGAACTAGTCTAAAAGGAGAGTCTGAAGTCATAATGTTATCTTTATTTCTTATGTACACAACTAAAGCCCCCCTAATGGTCTTTATAAAGGAAGCTGGAAATAATAGTTGATGTAGTGAATGGAATCAAGATAAATGAAGACCTCACCTATTTAGAAAAGTGGATCATGTATTTGTACTTTGATGAAGTTTAATCAAGTCAAAAATAATATCTTGTACATTCACTAAAATAGCCAACTACATAAATGTAATGTGGATTAACAGTGATCAAATATAGATTTTTATGAAATAAAACCTTCAATTTTATTGCACTTCCAGCTCAATTTAAAGCAATGATTTGATTTTGGCTTAAGAGTTTATTTAGTTCTCATTAAGAAAGAACCTGATATATGGAAGGTATACAAGTCATAGGCTGATGTCTTCTCTGCTCAGATCAGATATGTAATATTGTAATCAGTCCTGGATACCACATTTTAAGAAGAACTTTGATGATCTGTAGCAATCTAGGAAATAAGCCAACCAGGACTCTGGGAGACTAGAAAGCATATCAAGTGAATATGGATTGAAAATTCTAATGAACAGTAGAGGACTCAGTCTTAGAGTTCTTTATAGTATGTGCAGCAGAGTATGAATAGATTAGAACTTTTGGAAATTAGTGACAAATTACTTTCCAGAATGGCTATACTAATTGACAATAAAGTGAGGAGACACTGGAGTACAATTTATATAATGACAACATTGAAAAGACAAGGAATTTTGAAATACACGAGAACTGATTAATTTAATTCCAGATCATAATTCTAGATCTCTAAAGATGAAGCACATTGCTAGCCTCCTGATAAATAGGTGATTGATTCAAGATACTTAGTGAAGCATATGTTTTTTGGATATGGACAAAACAGAAATTTGAGTTTTCCTAAAGACTGTTAAAAATTGTTACAAGGTTTTTTTTTTTTTTTTGTTTTGTTTTGTTTTTTAATTTTAAATTGCGGCATTAGGAAGGAGAAAAGAAATTTTTTTAAATAAATGACAGAGAAAATGAAATACATTTGTACTCTACCCCTGGAAGAAAAAAATTAGACTAACAGGTAAAAAGTCTCAGGGAGGAAATTTAAAATAAGAGGGGAAAAACTTAATAATCAGAACTGCCATTAATGGAATGAGCTGTTTTAGTAGATGATGAAAACTTTACCACTAGAGGGCTCCAAACTAAAGCTTGATGGTCCCTTACCTAAAGATATATTACATATTTTATTGTATAGAGATTTCATAATTTATGTTTCTCTGCAATCTAACAGGAACTGATTTATTCTCCATGAAGCATGTAATCACACTGAGAAGAGTCATGTACTCAACTCTACCTGGGATGAACTCATCATTTCCTTCTTTCTTCCCTATTTCTCTTTCCCCCTTTATATTCTCCTCTCTTTAGCTTATAAAGAATCACAGATTTCAGTTAGAAAAAACTTCAGAGATCATTTATTGCAACTCATTACTTATGCCTAGATCATGAAAGTAATCTTGTCTCCCATCTCTGCTCCTGAATCTCCAGACTTTTCTGTGTTGCCCAGATGGGTACCATTCTTCTCATCTACTAGCTTTGTTTTATGTATTTTGTCTGTGGTCACTATAATGTTAGCTCCTTGAAGAGAGAGATTAACATTTTTACTTGTATTTGCATTCCTGGAAGTTATTATTATGTCTGGCACTTAGCAAGTGCTTAGTAAATCTATCTGTCTATCTGTCTACTCTCATCTTTGCATTGGTCTATCTAATTTAATCAACAAATGATCAGCTAACTTAATCTTGAAGACTTCCTATGAGGAAGAAAACCATTAGTTGTGAAAGCAATCAATCCCACCTTGTAACAGCTCCAATTGTTAAAAACTTTTCTCCTTACATCAAAACTAAATTTGTATTTTTGCAACTGGCACCCAATGTAAATTCCCTTTAGGGCCAAGCAGATCAAGTTTAATTCTACATGACAGAAGTTCAAATATTTGAACACTTACCATATTCCCTGAAAAGTCTTTTCTTCTCCAAAATAAACACTTCAAATTCCTCACTTTTCCCCATAGCAAAGTAATTTCCTTCACTAGGATTCCCTTCTTTGTAAGCTTTCCATTTTATTAATGATCCTCCTAAAAGGGGACATCCCAACTGTATCCAATTCTGCAAAGGTGTTCTATCAAGGCAAAAGTAAAAATGTTATTACCCTGTTAACATGTTAGTTTCATACACTGTGCTTTTGCTAATGTTGCCTTATGTGAGATTTTTTTTTTACTCATAAAATTGAGACTTATTTTATCCTGATTCATTACAGTCTAGTCATGCATCTATATCCTTTTAACTGGGAGGGTTATTTTTAATAAAATATAACATTTTATAATAATCTCTAATTTCATCTTCATGGAATAATTTTAATATTCTAACTTATAATAATGCTTTTGCATTAATTGATTTTTATTTGATAAACAGTGTAAAAAAGCAATTCTTCATTCCTTTTTTAATTTAACGGGGCCCTGGAGGTCTTATCATAGAGATGTGTCAAGGTTAACCAGCCCACAGTGACACTAAGTAGAAACCATAGAGACAGGAAGGAGGAACATAGATATAGGGAGTGAGGTAGAAAAAGGATAGAAAAGGGGCCAGCATCAGTTGGTTGGGCTGTCAGTTGCTCACAAGTAGGTGCTGACAGTTGCCAGGAAGTTGGCTTTTGGGAGTGTGTTCCGTTGGTGGTTGGCATTTAGTTTCTGGAATATAAAAGGAGAGCCTAAGCTTACTGATAGGGCTTTTTGGATTTAGCCTTTTGAGGGCTTTTTGACCTTTGGTTTGGGCTGTTTGGGTTTTTTTCTTTCTTGAACTTTTTTGGGTGTTGGATTAAACACTGATTGGGTTGGTTGGGGTAGATTGGGTTTGAACTCTGTGGGGTGGTTGTTATTAGCAGTAGTTATAGGAAGTTATAGGTAAACATAGGCAGTTTTAGGTAGTAATTATAGGTAGTTATAGGATAACTATTAGTAGCTATTAGGAAATTTTCTTTCTCTACCTCTTTTCTATATTTCCCTCCTTTACTATATTCTTTTCTATCTCTATTTTAATAAAACTAAATTGTTAATTGTTAAAAGCTGCTCTTTTATGTTTGTCAAACCCCCATTTTAACCCTTACAATAGTTATGAAGTTATGAAGTTCTTTGCCATCTTTCCCTTTCCTATCTTTTCAATTTCTTTAGATCTTATTTATTTCCATTTATTCAATGATTTGCTGTCTCTGGCCTCCTTGCTATTCTTTTGGATGAGACAGTTTCTCTTGATTTGGGTATTTTCACTAAGTATTCGACCAAATTGGAATGTTCCTTCTCCCTCTGCCTCTTGGCTTATCTGTCTTCATTTGAGTCTCAGCAAAAATTTCCCCTTCTTCAAAGTAGCTTATCTAATCCTTACTAATATTACTGCTTTCCATCTGAGGGAATCCTTTGAGATTATCTCAGATCTACTCTGTATATCTCTTGTTTTTCAGAGCTGTTTGAATCTTGTCTCCCCTATAAGATTGTTAACTTTTTGAAGACAAGAATAATTTCTGCCTTTCTTTGTATTTCCCGCTCTTAGGATAAAACCTGGGACATGATTGTTATTTTGTTATGATCCCATGGACCTTGCTATCTCTGTGGTTTTCTTGGCAAATAAACTACAATAGTTTGTCAATTCTTTCTTCAGTGGATTAAAGAAAATAGACTTGCCTAGATTCATATAATTAGTAAGTGTCTAAGGCCAAGTTTTAAGTCAAGTCTTCCTGACTCCAGTTCCATCTCCTTATCCACTGAGCCATCTAGCTACAGCTCCTGGAACACTGTAGGACTTTAATAAATGCTTAATACCTTTACTTTTTGCTGGATTCTGTAGAAGTATATGAAAAAATGAAATATCTTTTATCAAGAAGTTTAAGATCAAAACAACTTATACACGAAGCAAATATACAAAGTCTACAAAGTAAATAAGATGTAATGAAAAGAGTGAGCACTAACAAAAAAAGGGGAATAAGGAAAGGCTTTGTAGCATTTAAGATGAGTCTTGTGTAAGGAAGAGATTCCATGAAATGAAAGCAAATGGTGGAAACTATTAAATGTGGAGAAGAAAGCCTTTGTAAAGCATAGATCAAGGACGGAGAGGCATAAATCAAAGCATATTGAAAACAGTAAAAAGTTCCTTTTGCCTGTAATATAAAACACAGAGGTAGAATAATAAGCAATCATTAAGGAAACAGCATTTGGGCCTATATTGTTAAGGGTTTTGAATGTCAAATAGAGAGATTTGTATTTTTTCAAAGAGATAATATGGAGGGACTTAAGAATGGATATATCATTGGATATGTGTTTTAGGAATATTAATTTTGTAGTGGTATGGGAGATTAGAAGGGGCAGAGACTGGAGGCAGGAAGTCAGGAGATTATTGCAATTTTCAAAGTAAGGTAGGATAAGAAGTTGAAGTATGGGGTGGTGCATGTGTAAAAATAGAGAGAAGGAATTTCAAAAAATGTTTTGGACATAGAATTGTATATTTACTGGATATAGAGGAAGAAACAAAAGAGAAGGGTCAAAGAAGCCTATGGGCTTACATACCATGACAAACTTAAAGATGCTCAGATAATTAATTAAGAAGCATTTATTAAATACTCATTTTCTTCTAGACACTATGTTAAGCTCTGGAAATACAAAGGAAGGCAGAAATAGTTCTTTTTCTCATAAGAGTTCATATTATAATATGGGATATGTAACGTAAGTAAATATATATATATATATATATATACATATATATATGTATATATATATATATATATATAGTTACCTGCTACATTCTATAAATATATATGTACCTAAGACTAAGAGAGAAGGAGGGAAAGCATTCCAGGGAGAAAACCAAGCTATAAGGAGGGAGAGCTGGTACAAAAACACAAAACTAGAATAGGTAGGAGCCAGGAGAAGAGCTTTAAATTTCAAATCCAGAAATTTGTATTTGTTCATAATTATTATCTTAACCTCTAATACACATATACACAGCCTCCATATAAATTTAGGGAAGAAAACATTTCCTTTGTTTTAGAGATAATATATTGAATCATGTTTTTGACATGTTGAGTTAGAAATGATCATAATATATATCCATATGGAGATTTCCATCTTGGAATTTGTGATGCAATGATGTGGGTTCAGCAAAAGATGAGGCCTAGCTATGTGGATTTGATAATAATTTTAATAAAGTTTGATTAATAATGCCAGATAATCTTATTGTCATTATGGATGAATATAATGAAAGAAGAGCAATAAGTAACAAGAGATTCTTATGGTGCATCTAGAAAAATAAAATGGGTCTTGGGTGACAATCAAAGCAGGAAAAAATGATGCATAATAGAAGAGGTGACAATCCAGAAAGTAGCTCCAAGGATCAAGGACCTGGTCTTCTCTTTCTCCTAGATCATTGTATCAAAGGGCATGAGAAAAGGTTCATCAAGCATTGTGGAGGGTGAATAGGGATGTAATGTCTTCAGAAGGAACCACATTTCCATGCTTGAAAGAAGATAGAGGAAGAGAGGAAGATATATAATATTAATAGTTCATTGATTAACAATAACAAATAGTTATAGAAGGCATAGTGGAAGAGAAGGATGGAATATTTTAAGAGGGACATTGAATGGGTTTGTAATGAAGTGAATTGAAAGGAAGAAGTAGAGAGAACTAGATATGTTTTCCCCTTGACCAGTGATGGGCAAACTACGGCTGATGGGCCAGATGAGGCCCCCTGAAATGTTTTATCTGCAGGGACGACATTATTCCTAATCTGACGAATACAACAAGTAGGATACAAAACAATGAAACTCCGAAAGAGTTGCCTTAGAAACAGACTGAAAGATGAGCATTTCCTTTCCTTTGGCCCCTCTTTTAAAAAATTGCCCATCACTGCACTAGACAGTTCATGAATGTGAAGAATTCAGAGAGAAGGAAGAGGTGCTAATTAGTCCTAGAACAATAGACTGTCATACCATTCCCAGTATTCAGAGGATAACTGTATTTAAATTCCCAGATATTATGTAGTTTGACTTGAGGTGACAGTCATGGAAATAGGGTGGAGTTTTATGCTAATCTATAATCAGGAGAACCAAAGGTGGTTCTTGTAGGTTATGGATCAATTGATTGACTCATTCTCAATTAGCCAAAAGAATATCTAGTCTCCTACTCAAATGTTATTTGTATTATCACTCTTTAGGTGGTCTCTGAATCTTTTTACTCCTGGACTTGTCTAGGAAGTCAAGTGGTTCGGAGTTGACTGTCACATAGCATATTAGCTATCCTTCTGAGCTTTGTGTCATGCACAAATTTAAGGTGAAGTTCATTTATATTTTAACCTATGACAGTAATAAAAATGTTATTTGGAATAGAGACCTGGAACATTGCACTAGGGACTTCCCATGGTGGCCTCAAAGAGTTAACAACTACTGCAGTAGGAGGATTATTTATTTTATCTTGGTTAAACTTGTCTCTCTTCAAAATGACAAGGAGGCCAACTTAGGAAATGACTAATGTGAGAATCTAGGGTTTGAACTATTTGCATTGCTTCCATATTGTCTGAGGCATTTTAAAAAACAGCCAAAAGGGAGAAAATGTATTTGAGGTTGAGTTGTATTTCCACCGTCTTTGGGATATCTGTTTAATTATTGCTGTTGTACTGAATAGGGAGATATGAGTTTTCCCCAAATTCCATTCCCTACTCACTCTACTGGCATAAACTAATACTGGCATAAACAAAAATGGCAAGAAAAAATAAAAACGAAACAAAACAAAACCTAAAAACAAAAACACTATGCTTTTTGCATCTACTCATTCAAAATAGTTCTAAATTGACTTGAATATATTGAAGTACAACCCACAACCATCCATCTTTTCTACAGGAATAACATGAGATGGTTTGTCTTCAGTTTCAACAAAATTTTTATAAACCACATATACAGAATTCCCTAATTTATCATTCTAGTAATCCATCAAAAGAGGAAATAAAAAGAAAAGAAAAAGAAACTCAAGGAATTAAAGTAGGCAATGAGGAAACTAAACTATCATTTGTTAAAGAGGTTATGATGGTATACTAAAAGAATACTAAAGAATTAACTAAAAAAACTTGTTTAAATAATTAATAGCTTTAGCAAATTTGTAAGATACTAAATAAACCCAGATATATCGGGTTTTCTTTAAATTACCAACAAAGTTAAGAGGTGAGAGATAGAAAAAATTATTTAAAATAACCTTAGATAATATAAAATACATACCTGGGACTCCGCATGCCAAGACAAAGACAGGAATTATATGAACACAATTACAAAATACTTGTCATAAAAATAAAGTTAGGTCTTAAAAATTGGAAAACTGTCAAACTCATGGGTAGGCAGAGCTAATATAAAAATGATAATTATACCTAAATTAATTTATGATTCAGTGCCTTATCTATCAAACTACCAAATAATTATTTTATAGAACTAGAAAAAATGTTAACCAAATTCATCTGGAAGAATAAAAGATTAAGAATATTAAGGAAATAGTGGGCAGCTGGGTAGCTCAGTGCATTGAGAGTCAGGCCTAGAGACAGGAGGCCCTGGGTTCAAATCTGGCCTCAGAAGCTTCCCAGCTGTGTGACCCTGGGCAAGTCACTTGACCCCCATTGCACACCCTTACCAGTATTCCACCTAGGAGCTAATACAGAGAAGTTAAGGGTTAAAAAAAAGAATATTAAGGAAATTGATTAAAAATGTGAAGGAAAGTGGTCTAACAGTATCAGATCTCAAACCATACCATAAAGCAAAAATTATCAGAATAGTCTGGTACAGTCTAAGAAGCAGATGGTGGATCAATCTAATAGATTAGAAACCTACTATATAGATGTAAATGACCTTAGTAACCTAGTGTTGGATATTCCTAATAATTGGCTGAATGAATTGTGGTATATATGTTGGTGATGGAATATTATTGTGCTATAGGATATAATAAGCAGGATGATTTCAGAAAACAGCTGGAAAGGCCTACGTGAACTGATGCAGACGGAAACAAGCAAAACCTGGAGAATATCATATGCAGTAACAGCAATATTGTACAATGATCAACTATGAAAGACTTAGCTACTCTCAGCAATGCAATGATCTGGGACGGTTCTGAAGGACTTATGACATGGAATGCTAAACACCTTCAGAAGAATTGTTGGAGTCAAATGCATACCTAACAACCTATCTCATATTAATATATTTATGGTTTTATTTTGGGGTTTTGGTTTTGTATGAATATTCTCTTACAACAGTGACTAATATGGAAGTATCTTTTGCATGATAATACCTGTATAATTCAGAACAAATTGCTTACCATCTCTGATGGGAAAAAGAGATAATTTGAGTCTCATAATTTTGGAAAATGAATGTGAAAAATGGTTATTACATGTAATTGGGAAAACAAAGTATTTTTGAATAAAAAGACAAGAAATGGATGAATTTAGAATATAGAATAAACAGCATAATACACAGACACAGAAGAAGAAACATAAAAATGGAGATAAAAATCAAGGAAATAGCCATCAGCAAAGAAAAAAGAATTAAAAAATAGTGAGGGAGATCTGTATTTCGTACAGATATTATGAGCAAGAATTGGGGTGAGGTAATTTTCTGTAAGGTCCCACAGACCTTATTCACTATTATTTATTAAGCAAAAATATGATTATAAAATATTTAAATATATCCTAAACAAAGAAATGCCTATATAACACAATATTGGTAAATAATTGTGAATTATACAGCAATGGGAATATTGTTTGTAGAATGACTTCTATATGTTCACCTCCAGGGAAAGAACTGATTAATGGAAATAAGCAAGATATAGTTTTCTATATATTTATAACTTTTTGTCAAATGATGCCTTCTCGGGGGGGGGGGGAGAAAGGAGGGAGTTACTTGGGTATTTTAATGTAATAAATACATTTATTTTTAATGTGAATAATACTCTGTGAGAACTAGAAATTGTACCTCAGAGATTTTAGATGACTTACCTAAAGTAATAGAGATAGTAAATGACAAAGCCAAAAATCAGCTTGGGTCTCATAACATCATATCTCTTTTCTATACAGCATTCGGTCACTTGTCATTCATTGTAGTGCAACATTACAATCTCAGACTCTCTGTTAAGGTCTCCTCCAACATATAAGAGTACTTTACTTTTTGAAAGTTATTCCATAAGAGAACAACATATGGCATCCTACTGAGTATGAAAGGCTTTGAATATGGACTTGAAGAAGACTGAGTGTCTGATACCTAGAGGTCATTCCATTTAAGTTGGGGTTTGGGGGGGTTATCATCACTGTTTTGGCAACGCATTTTTTTTGCCACAGCAATCATGAAATTGGCCAGTAAGGCACAGAAGTACATCACCTCCTTAACTATTAAACAATGGGTTCTTAAATTTTCTGAAGTTCTTTTTTAGAAAATATATAAAGAATGAAGGAAATCCCTTCCTGAATTGAATGATAATAGTGTATACTATATTTATCACAATACCAGTCTTCCTACCAATTCTAGGACAAGCATATTTAAAAAATGATGGGACAGTATGAATTACTTGTAGGGTCCTTTGAGAATATACAGACTTCAAGAAGGACTATTTAGATAATAATATACTCCTGGTATAAGACTACATTGAATTCAACATTGTGCTCACTAATATTTTTATGATTTACCATTTCTCAATGACAGTTCTTTTACCACTGACCTCATCTGACTCTAATTCTCTCTCAGGTTTGAATCTCTTGACCACAACAACTTATCCATTAAGGAAATTTTATTGCACCAGCATATGCATAGCACATTTGATTTAGCTCCTATTCAGAAGGGAATCTCTTCATCTGACCCTTTGGCTTTCTTTCCTTTTAGTTTTGAATACAAATTGAGTTACTCCTAGAAAGTAGATAATAAGCACCTAGTTGTTGCCAGCTTTGTCAATGGTTCTGATAAAGCTACCTCACTGATATCAACCTGTCTCCCTATCAGAAATCTGACTCAGATGGAATTAATAATCCTTTTACTATTTACCTCCTGCTATATTAATATGTGTTTTTACTATTTGCCATGATGCCAACATAAATCATCATCATTACTATAATATCCAGAATTAGGATTACTATAATATAGACACATGCATATGCATATACACACATGTACATACACATACCCAAATATGTATGTAAGCATGCACACATATATGTTAGCATTGGCAGAGAGTCTATGATTCACCCTTTTCACAATCTATTAAGGTCTATTAGGAACAAATGTAAGTATATGTTATCCTTAAATTCTCACTCCTTATGTAATGGCATTTCAATATGTCAAGGATATAAAGCTTCTTTGGGATGATCAATCCCTCCCTCTAACCCAATTGCAGATTATTATATCTCTCTAATTTAGAAAGTCTTCAGAAGCCTTTAGAAAATGCTAGGCTATTTCTCAGACAAGAGACACACATGCATAACAAGTACCAAGGAGAGCTCCCAATTTTAGTGCTCTCCCTGTCTGCATATGTCATTTTTCATCCTGCTGCTCTTTATAAATTAAATCTAGCTCTCGGTTTATGAGATCTTCAATTCGCCTATTTTCGTTTATTTTTAAATTAATCATAGTTATTGAGCAGTTAGCATTTATAAAATATTTTATTTGACAAGTTCATACAGAATTTTATTACTTGCAACAAACTTGGGAAATCTGTGTTTTGATGTCACACTCCATCTATAAGGGAATCCTTTTCTTTCTAAAAATCCAAAATCATATGGAAAATTATCAAAGTGAAGAAAAGTGGGAACTGGAAACTTCTAACTTATTAGCCTATTGAAGAGATCTTTCCAAAATCCCAGCTTCCCAAATTCCCAAAAATCACACCCCTAAAATAAGCGTTTAACTTATGGAAATTTGAAAAATAAATCACATCAGAGAGAAATGAATGAGTAATATGTAGCCTACCTACCTACTGGAAGAGTGGATGGAGAAAAATTCTTGTATCCAGGAAGATTTGGATTTCAAGTCAGTTCCCTAATACCTACTGGCTATGTAATGCTGGGTAAGACGTTTAATTTTTTGTTACAGTAGGCATTTCTCTAAGACTTTAAGTTGCAGAGAATGTGCTAACTTTTATTATTACAAGGAGATTCATCATACTATGTACCAATAAAGTCACAGGTCCAATCTTGTCCCTTCAATTTGATAAAATAAAACTATAATAAGTGAAAAAATTAATATAAAGATATATTCAAATATATTTAAATATAGAAAAAGTTTTAAGTAATGAAAAGCAAAGAAAATAGAATCAGCGCTGAATGAACACCAATTACAATTGTAAAAATAAGCCTACTTAAAAAGATAGGTGTACTTGTTGATACAAATTCTTCTCCTTAGTGATAAGGATAATAATAAGAACAATGAATAGTAAATGATATTTGTATGGCACTTTAAGGTTTGCAAATATTATCTCATTTTATTTCCAAAATAGCCATATTAGATAATATTAAATAATAGAGAAAATTGGATAATGTTATTAGTCAGATTTTACAAATGAGGAAACCGAGACTGAGAGATTAAATAACTTTCTCATTAGTCATACAGTTAATGAATTAATGAAGTAGGTTTGTAACTTTCCTGAATCCAAGCCTACCACTTTATCACTCTATTATCTCTCTGCCTATCCATACTATCTATGTGAAATCATAACTTTAAAAATCATTTGCTTGGATTATTGCAGCAGTTTCTTAATTGAGTGTATTTGCACTTTTTCCTTTCTCCAATTCATTCTCCAAATTACTGACAAATTAAAATTTTTAAATAAAAGTACTTAGTAAGTTAATCCTTGGCTTAAAAATCTCCAGTGAGTCCCTTTGACACTAAGACACATTATAAATATACTAGTTTGCCTTTAAAACCCTGAAGAGTATGACTCCATTATATCATCTCCAAAATTATTATTCATTATTGTTTCTTCATGCACTCTATTATTCAGCCAAAGTTTTCTTTGTACAATTAGTCTTTAGTGATTAGAATTCACTTCTTCATGCC
Organism: Gracilinanus agilis; assembly: GCF_016433145.1. Lineage (NCBI taxonomy): Eukaryota > Metazoa > Chordata > Mammalia > Didelphimorphia > Didelphidae > Gracilinanus > Gracilinanus agilis. The sequence goes on from NC_058130.1 coordinate 102,825,076, forward strand.
TTCCAGTCAAATATCTAGCTTCATACTAATAAAAGAATCATTGCTACATCCTACAATGATGCTATCTTTACCCCCAAACTATACCCCTTTCCTAGCCTCTGATTCAATAAATTATTTTTACTTTGCATATATTACTATTTACATTCTTATCTCAAAGTTACCTTTACTTGCCAAAAGAATAAAATCTAGGAAGTCTTTATTTTTTGTGTGTAGGTCTAGAAATTAGTGTAATATAATGTCTGATATTTGATAAGAATTTAACTATAAATTCTTATTGAATTAATTAATCAATTTTCCCCTTAATCCTATTTGTGGAACCCAATAGTCTTTCTGTACATGTCTTAGCACTGTGTGGATATAAATTGAAAACAAAAGTTATCCACCAGTTAAGTCTAATCCTTGCCTTCTGAACTGCCTAACAATTCTGTCATGGCTCAATTCCTAATGGTATACTTCATGCCATTTCTTATGTGCTATTTATGTTAATAATAAATTCTAGTATGTCACTGATATTATTTACTTTGATGACACTAGAAAATAAAATTAACTTAATAATTTAATTTGGTAAATAATTAAATTATGTAAATTTCATGTAAAATGTAAATAATGTATCTAATATAAAATATATAATGTATAAGTTAACTAATAAATAACTGATGCTTTTGATAATGTGACAGAATATAAAACAATATATTTGTCTAGTAATATCAATATGAAGAATTAAAAGAAAGGAAAGTCCAATTCAAAATAATCACAAAAGCAAAAAACATTTCGGAATCAGCCTAACATGGCACATTGAAAGTATAAATATGAAGGGTAACAAAATGTTCCTTAAAAATGCTTTATATAACCAGAGGAATTATCCTAGAATTTAATCTAAAACTGATGAGACTATTAATGTTATAAATTCCTGAGAGACCCTGGGAACACAGCAAAATATTTCTGAATGGTTTAAGAGAGAAATATAAAATTTGAAAATAGAAATTATTGCTTTCCTGGGAGAAAATTAAAAAAAAACATTTATGACATCAAACCGCATTAAGGAAATAAAAGATATCAACTAGAAAGAATATAAACTCATAGAATAAATGCAAACTGAAAAAGGGGGAAAGTTAAAAGAAAATGTGATCTCTATACAATTCACACAATTTTAAAGGCAAGATGCATAGAGACAATTTAAATATTATGTCTCCTAAAAGAATATTATGAATAAAAAAAATTAAAAAACAAAATGTGCAATAATAGCAGAAAACTGCCTAGAACTTCTGATGCGGAAAATAATGTCAGTCTAAATAATACATATGTATCAAAAATTATAAACAAACAAAAATATTTTCCTGTAAACTCCAATGCACATATTGATTATATTTAATAATTCCAATGACAGAATAACAATTTCTACAAGACAAGGGAATTCAAATAATACATGACTATTCTGCACTTATCAGAAACTTCTGGTGAGATTGGGATAATGTGTTCTGAAAAGCAAAGAGGTAAAAAAAAAAAAAAAAGATCAACTAAATATGAAGTATCCTGAGGACCTGAACCCAACTATTAATAGAAAAACATGGATGTTCAAAAAAAGAGGCATTTGAAGCATTCCTATTAATTAAAACAGAACTGTACAGATTATTTGCTTTTCAAACTCCTTGTCAACAGAAAAAATTAAGAAAGAAAACAGTCATAGAACAATGGAAGGAATAGGTAAAAATAAAATTATTATATGAAAAAGGGCAAAATGAAACTTCAGAAATAGTCTCTTAGTTTTGATTAGAGGTAGAATGCTTAATTCAACAAAACATAGTTAAAGATTATGAATATATACTAGTGAATGATCAGGTGATATGAACCAGTGATTCTCAAATGAAGAATTGAAATCTATGAAAACTACATGAAATATTGCTTCAAATAAATAGGAGCAGGAGGATGAAGAACAATGAAAACAAGAACAAGAACAAGAAGAACAAGAACAAGAACTTGAGTGAGCAGAAAAACCAGAGGGAGCAGAATGAGAAGAAGATAATGATGATGATGGTCAAATGAAAACAAAGATGATATTTTATAACATGCTCAGTAACTTCAGAATGATGACCCCAGATGAGAGTGATGGATTTTGAAATTGGATTTTAAAGACAAAAGCACACAACCATTGTTCATGAAATTATAAATTGATCCAATCACAATTGAAAGCAATTTGGAAATGTACTTTTACCCAAAGATCTTATAACAAGGCATACATTACTTTTTTTAAATTTTAGTTTTAATTTTGAATATTTTCCCATAGTTACATATTTCATGTTCTTTCCCTCTATGGTAACCCCCCCAATAGCTGATACACAATTCCACTGGGTTTTGTATGTATCATTGATTAAGACTTAATTCCATGTTATTGATAGTTGGACTAGAGTTATCATTTAGTGTCTACATCCTCAATAATATCCCCATCAGTCCATGTGTTCAAGCAGTTGTTTTTCTTCTGTGTTTCTCCTCCCACAGTTCTTCCTCTGAATGTGGCTAGTTTTCTTTCTCATAAATCCCTCAGAATTGTTCTGGATCCTTGCATTGCTGCTAGTAGAGAAGACTGTTATGTTCGATTGTATCACAGTGTATTGGTCTCTGTGTACAATGTTCTTCTGGCTCTGCTCCTTTCACTGCATCAATTCCTGGAGGTCTTTCCAGTTCATATGGAATTCCTCCACTTCTTTATTCCTTTGAGCAAAATAGTATTTCATCACCAACAGATACCACAATTTGTTCAGCCATTCCCCAATTGAAGGACATTCCCTAATTTTCCAATTTTTTGCCACCACAAAGAGCACAGCTATAAATATTTTTGTGCAAGTCTTTTTTTCCTTATTATCTCTTTGGGGTATAAACCAAGCAGTGTTATGGCTGGATCAAAGGGCAGGCAATCTTTTATAGCCCTTTGGGCATAGTTCCAAATTGCCATCCAGAATGGTTGGATCAATTCACAACTCCACCAGCAATGCATTAGTGTCCCAATTTTGCCACATCCCCTCTAACATTCTCACTTTCCTTTGCTGTCATGTTAGCTAATCTGCTAGGTGTGAGGTGATACCTTAGAGTTGTTTCAATTTGCATTTCTCTAATGATAAGAGATTTAGAACACTTTTTCATGTACTTTTTAATGACAAATTGAAGCTTATCTAATAGGTAATGGTTAATTCAAGTGTGGGGAGTTGAATGCTAATTGCATCCTAATTAAAAATCAAAATGGAGGCAACTAGGTGGTTAAATTGATTGAGATCCAGGCCCAGAGATGGGAAACCATGGACTCAAATATGGATGCAAACACTTCCTTATTTTGTGAACTGGGCAAGTCACTTAACTCCTATTACCTCGCTCTTACCATTCTTCTATTTTAGAATCAATACAATAAATAGTAAAATAGATGGTAAATATTTTTATGAGTTAAATTGAAGAGTACAGAGAGGCATGAAAAGATGTATGCAAACTAACAGAAAATAAAATAAGCATAATAAGAAAAACTATGTGTATGAGTAATACAACTATGTAAATGGAAAAAAAGAAAAAAAGACAATTTAAACTGAATTCTATTACATTTTAGTGTCCAGATTTGTCCTTATGGAAGAAATATGAGAAATTAAATCCATCTTCTCTTTGCAGATGTGGGAAAGAGATGCCAATTTTGATAAATGGATTGGTTAATTTTGAAGAATTATGCATCCTACCCTTATTATAAGGGATAACTTCAGAAAATGTAGTATATGCAAAAAGAAAAAAAGTAATCAATGAAATATTGTCTACTCATATCACTTGTATAATTCTCCACTTCCCTCTGATGTCTAGGGACTTTAAATTTCTGAGAAACTGGTATTAACCATTAAATGGTTAAAGAGAATTATCAGAAGAATTTTGTTCTTAAAATAAAGGATATCGTTCCAGGGAGCATTAGGGAGAAGATTCATTAGGGAAGTAGGGATATTTACATTTACTAAAAATGTTTGCCACCATTATAGAGGCTGTTCAACACAGTTCAAATGGAGGAATGATTGTCTATATAAGGTTAGGTCCAGCATTTGTTATAATCTATAAATGACATTTTGATAAAAGCAACCTTTAATTAAGGAAGAGAAAAGGAGAAAGAAAGGAATCTTGAAATTAGGTGAATAAAGTGTTTTTTTCTGAAATATTTATTTGAACATCTTGCACCTTAAAATTAAAACACTGCTCTTTGACTTTATAAAATATTCACTTCTAAAATTATCATATTGAATAACTATGGTGTTTATGCTACCTACTAAAATCTCTCAGAGATTCTGAACATCTTCATCTAAAACTGTATTAAATATTTCCCAAATATCCCCTAAATTGATTACATAACTTTAACTCTATGCATGTATGTTTACATATTAATGGGGATATAAGACTGACATTTTAAAATAGAAATTGTTGATGATTCCTTCAAAATAGTCACCATGATAAACTAGACACTTTGCAAGTATGTAATTGCTCAAAATATTGCTTGATTTTATCTTTTGTAATTTTCCTCACAATCTATATATGACACAGAAGGGAAAATCTTGATCAGATCAATTAGTCACCTTAATCACAAATCTTTGACTGAGAATATTTCCTGGTCATTTCCAAATATGAAATATTCTTATAAATAACAGATAAATACCACTTATCCTATATTCACAGGAAATGTGGAAAGAGTTCTGGAGGCAATTCCAAAATATGATATACCAAAACATTTTGGGAAATTGAATGGACATATTCTGCATTTGTAATAGGTAAGAGATCATTTTGTGACTATTAACATATGTAAGCTCTACATATTTTATGAGTACTATTTAATACCACCTTAGCAAAATAAACTCATTACATTTAATGCTGAAGATGATGAAATAGTATCTTTTTTGTTATGGAGGTGGATGGAATGGGTGTGGGATACTATGGAATACAGATGTCCTTTGTTTGGGTTAATGTTGTTTAGGTATGTGCTAGACCTATCTTGACCTGATTTTAGAATGTGGGATTATCAATGTGAGCAATTATACCATGAAAAGTAACACGAATTAGGGCTTGATTTTTATTTCATTGCTTGTTTAACCTTAAGAAAGTGAGGGATTAAATATTAATAATGAAGATTAAACCAAAAGGCATTTTTGGGCATGTTTTTCTCCTGGAAAGCTGGTTGTTTAACATTTACCATCATATCTCTTCCTGGCTTAACTTTTTCCCCCTCAGTGTTAGAAGGGATAATTCAATGGTGATGGAACAGGTTATATCTTGAAATGTCGATATAGTTAAATGTAACAAGATATTTCAAAAGTAAAATAGAATAAAATAAAATAAAACTGGAAAAAATCCCATTACCTTAATTTATTAATAGTGCATGTAACTTCATCAAACAGGCAGAATAGTTAATTCCCTGATACTGTAAGTGTCAAATGGTTAGTCATTTATTTTATTTGTATATTACTTTGAAGGGGAAGGGGGAAATAACAGAGTTGTGATCAGAAAAATCTAGAAACATAAGATAATTTTTTTCACATAGCAAGAGGCATGAGAGGTGAGTACAGTGAAAGCATCACACTCATTGAGAACAGTATGCATTACAAAGAATGTCCAGTTAGTTTCCAGGATCTATACATATCAGTCAAGGCAGTTTCTTGTTTGACAGCTTATTCCTAATTAATTGATTGTCCTAATTAAGAGACTAATTAAGTAATAAAATGAACAGTTTAAACTATAAAATGAGGTTTATTCATTATTTTATCAGTAGAATTTGAAGCAATTTTATTTTTAATATTGGCAAATCTATTGTTAATTAATTTATTTTAAAATTGTGTGTTCTTTTTAAATGTTGAGTTTCAAGTTCTATCCCAATTTTTCATCTCCTCTCCCATTTACTGAGAAGGCAAGCTATATGATATAAATTATACATTTGAAATTATAAAAAACACATTTCCATATTAGCCATATCTCAAAAAAAAGAAGAAAAATAAAGTGAGTTTGTACTTGGTGTTTATTAGTTCCTCTGTGGAGGTGGCTAGCATTTTTTAATCAGAAGTCTTGTGGGGTTATCTTGGATAATGCTATTAGTCAGAGCAGCCAAATCTTTCACATTTGATCATCATTACAATGCCATTCACAATGATCTCCCAGTTTTCACTTCACTTTGCATCAATTCCTATAGGTCTTGCTATATTTTTTTCTGATACCATCCTCCCATCTTTTCCACAGCACAATATAGTTCATTATAATCATATTCCATAACTTCTTCAGTCATTTCTCAATTGATGAACATCTTGATTTTCAATTCTTTGCCATCGAAAAAAAGAATATTGTGTAATTTTTTGCACATGTGTGTCCTTTTCCTTTTTTTTCTTTGATCTCTTTGGGGTACAGATCCACTGTATTATATTGTATTGTATTGTTGGGTCAAAAGATATACGCACTATATAGCCCTTTGGAAGTAGTTCCAAATTGTTTTCCAAGAATGATTGGACAAGTTCACAATTCCATCAGTAGTTTATTAGTGTACCTATTTTTCTCTCATCCCCTCCATCATTTGTCATTTCTGGGACATGTGAAGTGGTACCTCAGAATAGTTTTAATTTTACTTTCTCAGATCAATAGTAATTTAGAGCATTTTTTCATAGGACTATAGGTAGCTCTCATTTTTTCCTGTGAAAACTGCCTCTTTATATACTTTGACCATTTGTCAACTTAGAATGGCTTTTATTTTTATAAATTTCATTATATTCAGTTGTATACTGTCTCTCTCTCTCTCTCTATATATATATATATACATACGTATATATATGAGAAATTAGGTTATTATTAGAGAAACTTAAAAAAATTTATATTACTTTATTGTTTATGGTAGCTTTTATCAAAATATAGTTTCCCTGAGTATCCCTTTTAATTGTATCTATTTTTGTTTTGCTTTATCTGAGACCATGATTGCTATCCTTGATATTTTTACTTCAGCAGAAGCATATTAGATTCTATTCCAGTCCTTTATTTTAACTTGCTGTGTGTTTCTTTTTCAAGTGTGTGTATTGTAAATATCTTATTACTAGATTTTGTTGTCTAATCCATTCTATTGTTTTTGTCTTATGGGTGAGCTTATCCCATTCATATTCATAGTTATGATTACTATGTTTTTCCCTCCATCATGTATTCTGTTGTTTCATTTTCTTTTTTTTTGTCTTTTCCTTCCTCAAAAATCTATTTTGCTTCTAATCACTGCCTCCCATAGTCTACCCTTCCTTTTATTTCCCAACTATTTTGTCTTATCCCTTTCTCCTATTTCTTTATTAGGTAAGTTTCATTTCTATATGTAGCTGAATGTGTAAACATGTTCTTCTCTCTATTGATCCATTTCCAATGAGTGTAAATTTCAAGTATTGCCTGCTAACTGCACAACCTCATATTCCCCTCCACTGTAAAAGTTCTTCCTGATGCCAATTTGAAGCATTTTTTAAATTCTAATGGTTAAAATTCTAATGCAAAGAATTTAGTCTTTACCTTTGGAATACAAAAATATTTCCTGTTCCCAAATTGCTTTGCTAAAATATTTCTTTTTTATTGGCCAAATATGTTGTTTATTATAACAATGAGGGAATTTTCATTCAATAAAATCTAGATCATTTTCCTTATGGTATAAGGGTGACTAAATGTTTTTTCCCCCCGGGAGTTTTTCTGAAGCTCTTTTTTCTAGTGAACATCATTATTAAAAACAAACAAGCAAACACCAAGGCTGTTTTGGTTTTGAAGGTCTTATTTTATGACATATTTTGTAACATTCATATAGAACTTTTGATTTTTCACTAACTTTTAACCTTAGCATCACACTAAGGTTCACTCTGAAAGGCACTGATTGAGAACATTCATATAGTATGAGAAATATTTCATATTAAGTAATAAGAACTTCTTTGAATAGTGATACTTCTCCAAATTTCTGCACTGAACAATCACACAGTACACAATCAATCTGCATACACAGCAGAGTTGGTCTGAGATTTGAAAGCTACCCAAAGGAATGTTACATGGTTGAAGAGAAGGTTGTAGGAATAGCAGGTTATAAGGAATGGCAATAACAACTTGTAGTTCTATAATGCTCTAGGGGTTATGAAATACTTTTCTCACAAGAACCCTAAGAAAACAGTATAGAAATTAATATATCAACCTTGTAGATGAAACTGTTTAAACATTTAAAAAAATTAAACTTTTATTAGACTTGTTCATGGTTCCATACCTTAGATAGTAAAGATTAAAACTGAGGACTCATTGTTGCACGCTATATTCTTTATCCATTGAGTCACCAAATTTGAAAGTCTTAAAATAACACATTTCATTATTTTGTATCTAAGGTAAGAGAAAATCCTACTTAAAACACCATTTTAAAAACCCAACACCTGTTTTTTTTCCTATTGTAAGGAGTAAAAATCAATGTATTATTCTCATTCTAGTTTAAGAGCAATTTCCCTGTAGAGGGTGAGTTTGATTGGCTTAATTAGTACAGCTTTGCTCTCCCTTTACCTCTCCCCTTGCCAGTAAGTACACAGGTGGAGGATTGGGTTTGTATCTTACAAACTGGGGTATTTATTTGTATCTTTGGATGTCTGACTTCAGAGCAATGTCCCTGTCCATTACACGAAAGCAATAAAGTCACTGCCTGTCTTCATCTTACATTGGCCTCTGATTATTTGAATGATTAAAGGGGGTGCATCTTGCTATCTCAAGACTCCCCAAATTTCCACTCCATACACTACTAATCTTTTTTTCTTTAAAAATACTTTCTTAAAAGGAACGGTTTCCTGGGTGATGGACAAGAAAAGGAGGAATACATATGGAAGTATATGTGATATAAAAACAAAAAGTGTAAGAAAATAAAAATAAATCATTTGGAAATACTACTAAAATTCTAAAACCTAATCACAAGCTATCACTCTTTCTTCAATATTTGTTTATAATACATTTCTACTTCATTTACTCTTGGGTTGCAAATTTACTTCCAATTCTTATTTAAAATAAAAAGTCTTTTATATTATACAAACTTATGTCCCTGGTTTTTCATAGTAGAGAGCCCCTCCAGTAGTGACTTTGCTCTTCTCTTTCTGACTGAATTGTTTTATTCATCTTTTGAGCTTCACTGCAAATAGAAAAATTAAAATTAAAATGTACTACAGTCAATATCAAGTTGAAAGACTTATCAAAGTGAAGTGATTCTTAAGAACTAAGCATACTCTTAAATTCTTAGCATAGTAGTAAGAGTTTTTCTGAGATGAAAAGCTCCTATTGTCTTCACCTGCGACTTTCTCATACTCCTTACTATTTCTATGTATTTTGCAAAATATTTCTAACTTTACTAACAATAATATCATCTTCTGATAAACATCCAGTTTTCTTTTCTATATGATTGGCAGATAAACTCTGGATAGAGCACTAGACTTGGAGTACATATGATTTAGTTTAAGTTCATTCTCAGAAACTTTCTAACTGTATCATTTAAGCCTGTTCTGCTTCAATTTCTTCTTGTATAAATTGGAAATAATAATAAGTTGTGTTTCCCCAGGTTGTTAAAAAGACGAAAACAGAAAATATTTGAAAAATGCTTTACAAACCTTAAAATACTATATAAATGCTAGCTCTTATATTAATTACCTTTTCGTTTCTTTCTCTCACAAATGTGAATAAAAGATAGCAATTAACATTGCCCTCTCTTTTCCATAGTTTTGGAGACTACAATTTTCTGTGAATTTGTATTATGTGAATTTTGGGAAATTTTATAATTTAGCTCTAGTGAAAGTAACTAATTCTAATACACATATCAATAGGATATGTTTCCAGTCACGTGATATAAGTGAGACTAAACTGGCTTTTATAAATGAGCATTTACTAAATGGACATAGTAGCAAATGCTTGATACAAAACATCTTACTCAAAACTAAAGGATAAACTCTCCTACATGTACATAGAGCATTCAAAAGAAAATGAGATCAAGATTTTGGAGCAAATATGACCAATGAATAACTAGCAACCCTTGGTTGCTACTTCTTTTTTGGTAGAGGTTCCTTAAAGCATGGTAGAACTTTCCTTTGGATTACTTGTAGTCATTAACCTGTTCTTCTTCAGTATATTGAGTTTATCCTTGGCTCCAAAAGTAGACATTGTTGGCAGTCAATGCTCTTCTGAGTATATGGCTAGGATGCTGCTGAAAAAGCCAAATTCTCCAGTCCTTCAAAGTTTATAAGACAATTCTCTCCTAAAAATAAAAGAAACATAAAAACTCTTCTTTTACTCCTCCCCCAAGGGATTTCCTTCCAGAACTTGCCTGAAGGATTCCATCACTAAACAACAGAGGCACTTAAATCCTGGGTTTCTGGATAATTTGTTCTTTTATAGAAAACCCACAAAGCATCACTGAGTTACTTTAGACAGTACCAATACACTTCCTATATAGTGATATTTCATTTTATCCCATGGCTGAAAGCATTCTACTCATTCTCAACATTGTTTACTTTATTGGTAACATTTAGTTCAGAACCCTTCATTGATTGATTCAACATATATCTTCTTTCCAGGCAAAGGTATCTGGGTGAGAGATTTATTCATTTATTTAAATTAGGTGGATTGATTGATGGATTCCTTTGATCCCCATCAGTATCCACATGTGATATGCCAGTATATGAATTTAAAAACCAAAAATTCCTGAGTGAATATTATTCATGTTTATTTTACTTGTAGCAAGCTTGAGATTCTAAAAATTAACTCAGAAAAGTTAAACATTAAGTCAGAAAAAGATGTTATTAATAAACTTTAGCAAATGAACTTTTGCCCTTTGTAAGCTCATGAAAATCTGGTCTGAAGAGACATCTCTTGGGTTCTGGCAATGCTTCTAATATCTAGCTGCAGCTATGAGAAAAATGATCCCATTTCTGTGAGAAAAGGTTTGACATAAGGAACAAAGGCATAAAGTTTGAAAGGTGATCTAGATTCATTCTCTCCTTTCTTTTATCCACTAACCAATTAAGAGCCCCAAACATATAGTTGGGTGCAGAGGTTACAGATAACACCTCATATTGTCACTAATTACTACCAAAGAGTCTCTGACAAGAAAGGCAAAAATCAGAGGTATGACCTTTTCTATGAAAGGAGAAAAAGATGAGAATCCATATTTGGGTGTGCCTCCACCAACTCCTTTTGATCTGGCACAGACTTGAAGATATATGCTATCCCCCATTTCTGAGTCTCTGAATCGTTCTGTTAACTGAATATCTCTTAGTATATGTTATTTTGGATAAAGGCCTCTTCCCTTTCCTGGAACGGTCACTAATCTGCCACATAACCACTCATTTGGGGATGCATTGACCAACAAGTATTGAATTTGAAATATGCAAGAACAACTGATCATGTCTACTTTTCATTTCAAAGGCAAAAGATATAACCATGAAATAAGAGAAGCAGCCTCAATTTGCCACTTTACTAGAAAGAGATAGAATGTATAAACCCTTTTGAGAAAAGGAGTTTGGAGGAAAAAGTTAATTATCTTCTCTTATTGACATATTTTCCCACAATAATTTTGAATTCTTTAGCTAGTTGCCATTTTAAAAGCAAAGAGAGAATGGAAAAATAATAGATCTGTATTTAAGAATATGAGGTTGTTAACAGATGTAGAAAATAGGAAAAATCTGGATGACAAAGTACTGCCTAAGAGAGTAAAAAATAAGCAGGCACTAGGCAGCAGACATTTCTTAGGGCAAGTTGCCAAAGAAAAGGGGATAAAGTCAATTATAAAATTACCAGGAAATTAAATGGTCACTGTCATTCATATTAATACTGAAATATTGCCCCATTATCATAATAGCTCACAGTTTAGATGTATTTTTATTTATTTTATTGATTTTTATATCACCACCATTTCTGGACATATTTTCTTCTCTTCCTCCTCTATTTAACCAGTAATTTATTCTTATTTATATACAACCTGAATGTATAGAAAATCTTTTCTTCAGAAAAATTTCATAAGACACATAGTACAGTTTCCATTGCCCCAATTTTTACAGATGAAAAAATTGAATTAGGACAGCTTTTATAGTTATATGCCTAATGCATTATAATGTTTATTATACATCTTGCTTAAACCAATGAAAATCCCTCCCAAATTATGGATAGACTTATTGAACTGGGAGTCAGATATAAAGACCTGGATCTTTCCAGAGAAAGGGATATCAGACAGATAAGAAGATGGTTTGTAAAAAACTGTTGTAAAGTGCTCAAAGATTATTTTAAGACCAACTGCCCAAACTGGGCTAATATGTACTTTGAAGAATTGAGGAGACTAGCAGTTTATGTGGAAATTCCCCTCAATGAGAGGAACCCCAGAGAAATGACCAAAGACTTTTATTAAGGTCTAAGAGGGGAGAAAGGACTGAGGAATCAGAGAATGAAACCTTTGATTTCCCAGACACTGATCTTAAACAGCAGTTATTCCAGTCCATTCTCCCCAACATAATAGTAAACTGCATGTAACCCTGAAAGTTGGAAATACATATTATGATTGCCTCTTAGACATGGGAGCTTCTAGATTAGTTTTGATGAGTATACCTGATTCTGACTGTGATTCCATTGGTTGTCTAAATGTGGTAGGGGTGTCAGTAGCACCTCTTAAGGCCCCAAAGCTTTCTCCTTGATTGGTGTCTGTGGGACTTCTATCAGTAGAACATTCTTTCCTTCTAATGCCTATCTCCCCTATAAATTTATTAAGGTTTAGAAATCTTTTATGTAAGAGATGCTTTTTGGACATCCTTCTATATAGGCTAAGTCTTTTTCCCATTCATACACATCATTGTTAGGTGGGGATACTTCTATTGCTTACTAGATTTACAAATAAAATTACAAGAACTTCAAGAATCTGGAGCTGTTGTACAAGCAGGACCTATAGACTTTTCCCCTCATGATCTAAACCCAGGAGACAAAGTATACATGAAGAACATCCAGTGCACAGGAGCAATTCAGCCTACCTGGGAAGGTCCATTTCAAGTATTTTAACCACTCCAACAGCTATAAAAATTGGAGAAAAGAACTCTTGGATACATCGCTCACACATAAAATGAGTACCTTCCACTAGAACTGATTGATGGTATCCTGTCACATGCATTGGAGATAAAAGTCCATAGACAACTAGACACTAATTTGACTGACACATTGAATTCCTGAACTTTTTTTCATTTTTTCAATAGGATTGCTAAGTGTATAATTTTTATATACATAATTTATATATTATTATGTCTTGGTGCCATAAATGATAAGTGTTACAAATCTGATAAATCAGATGTTGGCCAACACCTGCCTCAGGGGGGATTGTATAAAAGTATAAAAATTTTAATTGTATAATTATTATGTAGTATTTGTTAGATTTAAATTGATATCTCCAGGTTCTTATTTTCCATAGAGTATAATTTTTGTAAAAAATCTAAGGTTTAGGATTGTATTATTTGTAATTGTAATGATTGAATTATTTGTAATTATAATTGTAATATCTAATTATTTGTAATATGGGGATTGTATTTCATAAAATCCAAGATTTAAAATTTTTGAAGAATTTAAGGAAAAGGAACTCACTAACTCCCCAAATTAAGAAAAAATGAACTGTTTTAAGAAGAAGCCATAAAGAAACCTATACTGCATCAGAAGATCTAGAATGAACTGTGGAAAGTATTTATCAGACTGAAGGGGGTTGAAAACATTTAATGAATGTAAACTTCTATGCAAAGGGAATTGACATCTAATTGGATTTTTGTCAATGCACCTATCTATAACTGGTTTTGCTTTCCTTTTCTTTTCTTTTGCTCTTTTCCTCATATTATTATAGTTTTCTATTAGAAAGTGTAATATTTTAGGCACTTTTAACTAGAAGATTTTTAGAGATATATGATAGTTACATTTAAATAATTCATTGGGGAGACTAGTCTCCCAAGGAATCACAGGGGGCATTGTAAAAGGGAATTCTTAATCCCTTTCTCTAATTTAACTGGGGGATTGGAGGTATTTTAACATAGATATGTGTAAAGATATACCAGCCCACAGTGAAAGGAAGTAGAAACCAGAGACAGGAAGTTAGGTAAGAAAGGGTTATAAAAAAAATAACACAAGGACTGAGAGGGACTTTTTGACCTTTTTTGGGTTGGGAGGTGGTGGTCATTGGCAATTGGTTTTGAAGAATGGTTACTGGTAGTGTGGGTTGGTGATTAGTTAGTGGTTGGGATATATATATATATGTATATATATATGTTTATATTTAATAATAAATATTTATTTGACAATAAAAATTTATACTTATTCTGCCTTGTGAGTTGCTGAGCTGAAGGGTGTTCAGCTAGACTTTAATGGCAGTTATAGGCAGATATAGGGAGTTATAGATAGTTATAGGGTAGCTAGTTGGGCAATTTCTTTCTCTCTTTCCTATATTTCCCTTCTTTTACTATATTCTCATTAAAACAAAAATTGTTAAAAGCTATTCTCCTATTTTGTCAAACTTCTAATTTAACACTTACAGAAGGAAGTAAACAATTCCTGAAATTCAATGCTATTTTTGGTTATACACAAGTGTTCTTGGTTCTGGCTATGAGCCACATTGGCTTTGTATTTCTCCCTCTTTGAGGAAATTCACTGGGCACAAATTATTCCCTTCAACCTTTGAGATATTAAGTAACAGAATTTGAAACATAAACTGTGAACAATGCTGTGATAGGGGAATAGGCACCGGAGAAATTAATAGCTATCTTGGTAGAAATACAGGAGTGCTAGAAAAATTCTGTGGGTCCTGCCTGTTAGCTCTGATGGCTGTTGTTGTCATTCACAATAACTAAGAATTAGGAATTTTCATTCTGAAAATACTGCAAATAGTGGAGAGATTCAATTTCTCTTTCAATGTAGATTCAGGTACTTGCTGAATTTGCTTTCAGGATCATCCTAGCCAGAAGACAGAGAGAATATATGCTAAATGTTACACAAAATAGACTTTACATAATTCATGTTGTGTTTTGTGGCAAACTTATGTCTAATGCTTACTTGGGGGTGAACATAATTCCATGTGAAAAAAAGAAAGAGAAATCTCATCAGAATTCCCAAATGGGGGGAAATTCATTTCAAATGGGAAATATAGAAGAACATTTTTAGTGGTAAAAATTCAGAAATCTGTGTCATGCTATGCCTTTGTGATGTGGGAGAATAGGAAAGGGAAAAAAGGCATCATTTATTTTCTTAAG
Organism: Gracilinanus agilis; assembly: GCF_016433145.1. NCBI lineage: Eukaryota > Metazoa > Chordata > Mammalia > Didelphimorphia > Didelphidae > Gracilinanus > Gracilinanus agilis. The sequence goes on from NC_058130.1 coordinate 102,840,345, forward strand.
TTTGGTAAAAAGTGTAAGACTTGTGAATTCAAGGAAAATATTTTTTCTATTTGTATTATAAAATTCCATATATATAATAGCTGAGAACATTAAGTAACAGGCTTATGTCTATAAAGCAGCAGGTTTGTATTGATTTATTCCACACCATCAACCACTATTATACACGTCCATACACATGCAGTGTCTCAAAACAGCTGTTACCAATTGAAAGAGAAAGAGCTGATAATCAGATCCTCATTATACTTCACTTCATATTTTCCCCTACATTCTCTTCTTCTAAGATAGAAATAATTTAATTGTTAACTAAAGGTAGAATTTCAGGTACATATTAGAAAGCATAAGGAAGTAAGATATTACTACTTGAAATCTTATGACTTTCATGTTCTAATTCTTCAATGCCTTTGTAATCACCTATCCCTGTCCTCTCCTGTTATAGAACTCTTATCTATATGCACCTTGAAGTCCTCTATAAGAAATTCAACCAATATCAAGGTAATTAATGGGAAAAATATGAAAGAAAGCTGCCTAGCTCTACCATATCTCAAATTATACTTATAATGTGATAATCATAAAACATCTGTTACTGGCTAAGAAATATAGTAGTAGATCAATGGAATAGGTTAGCATATCAGTACATTGTAGTGAATGGCTATACTAACTTGTTTTTTGATAAACCCAAAGATCCAAGATATTGGGGAAAGAAATCACAATTTGATCAAAAAAATACTGTTAGAAATTTGAATAACAATATAGCAGAAACTAGGCATAGATCAAGATCTCATATCATGCACCAAGATAAATTTAAATGAATATTTGGTCTAGAAATAAAGAGAACTTACTATAAACAAATTAGGTGAACACAGAAAAATTTGTCAGACAAATGGATAAAGGCAGAATTTGTGACCAAATAAGATATAGATAACATATTGAAGAATGTAATGGATTATGTTAATTACATTAAATTAAAAGGGTTTTGTACTAACAAAACCAAAGCAACCAAGATTATGAGGGAAACAACAAATTGGCAAAAAATATATATATATAGTAAATGTCTCAGACAATGACCACATTTCTCAAATATATAGAGAACTGAGTCAAATTTATAAGAATGCAAAAATTCCCCAATTGATAAATGATCAAAGGATATAAACAGCCAGTTCTAAGATAAGGAAATTAAGACAATCCATATTTATATGAAAAAATATTTCAAATCCAGATCAATGCAAATTTCATCAACTTACACCATATCAGATTGGTTATTATATCCAAAAAGGGAAATGATAAAACTAATAAAAGGTATGTGAGAAAATTGGGACACTAATACAATGTTGAAGGAGTTGAAAACTGATATATTCAAGAAAGCTATATGGAACCATACTCAAAGGGTCATAAAATTATGTATACACTTTAACCCAACAAAAACCACTATTTGGTCTGTATCTTAAAGAGATCAGAGAAAAGGAAAAGAATCTACCGGTCTAAAAGTATTTTAGCATATCTTTGTGTAGTGGCAAAGAATTGGAAACTGAATTTGTCCATCAATTGGACAACATTTGAACAAGTTGTGTATATACTACTGCTTCATACGAATCAATAAACAGAATAAGTTCAGAAAAAACCTGGGAAGACCTATATGACCTGATGCAAAGCAAAGTGAACAGAACTAGGAGGACAGCGTATTCAGTAATAAAATATTTTACAATAATCAACTATGAAAAGACTAAAATATTATCAGCAAAAAAGATTATAAGATAACCTTAAGGAATTCATGATAAAAAATACTATTAACAGCCAAAGAGGAACTTTTGGAATCTGATTGCAGATCAAAACATGCCATCTTTCACTTTTTTTTTTACTTTATGAGTTTTTTATTGCGTGAGAATTATGTGTCTTCTGTCATGGCATGTAGAAAATGGAAATATGTATTGCATGAGAGCACTGTTATAACCTATATTATATTATATTACGTTGGAGAGGGAGGGAAAGAACCTGAATTTCAAAATGGCAGAAAACAAATGTCAAAAATTGTTTTTACATAAAGAAAAAAATTTTTTACGTTTAAAAACTAAGAAAGAAAATGGGAAACTTAACCAGTTTATTAGAGGCCTTCTTTTAGAAAAAACTGTGGCTATAAATGTAACATATATTGCAAATAATTGATTATCCTTTGCTCTGTGACCCTGGCACTATATAACTTCTTTAGTTGTGTACCTCTTTGATATATTTTATATCATTTCTTATTTATAATTCAAAAATTCAAACAACTGTGATAAGTTAAAATATTTTTACTATCATGTTCCTCTCATTTAATTCTACATTTGCTTTTTTTGTAGACTCACAGTTTTAACTTTTGAGGAATATATGGTAGTTTTTGATTTAGAGACAATGTAGTACTATCTGATTAATGATATTTAAAAGATGAGTTTTTGTCTGAAGGAGAAATCTGGCAACTTTCCTCAAACAACCCAATCTTTGCTCTTTATAATATTCATTTCTAGGTTGAGTATATTGTCAGTTTTCAGTGTCTATATTCGATTATGTTCTATTTAGCTAACACTTGGATGTCCATGTAACATTATTCTGTAGTCTAAAAAATACATATTATCTACATTTTTTAAACCCTTACCTTCCATCTTAGAATCAATATTGTGTATTGGTTCCAAAAGGCAGAAGAGTAGCTAAGGATATATATATATATATATATATATATATATATATATATATATATATATATACAGAGAGAGAGAGAGAGAGAGCAGCAATGGGGGACAAGCCAGGGTCACAAAGTTAGGAAGTGTCTGAGGCCAGATTTGAAACTAGGACCTCATGTTTTTAGGCTGTCTTTTAATGCACTGAGCTTCCCAGCCACACTCTACATGCTTTTTATCACAAATTGTTATGTTAAAACTTTTTAATCAAAAATAGATCTCCTTTTCCCCCTTACCCTATGAATGCATAAATGTAATTATATTTAAAAGGAAATATTACACCTAACTGCTACATCTATTTAAAAGTCTGTTGTATTTTTTATATTTTAAATAAATTTGAAGAAAAATACATAATAAATATCCTATGTATACATGTGTATATTAAAAAGACCCTTTCATATAACATGATGTCAAGAAATATTTGCTAAATACATCATGGAAATTAGTAGTTGAAAGGGATTTTAGAGATTGCCAATTCAATTAAAGAACTTGGCAGGTGTTTTAAATGATCTCAGAATGTGTCAAGACATTAGGAGTTCCTACTGAACTATGGAGAAACCCTGAGTTGCAGCATAGATTCTCTCTTTATTAAAGCAAATGAATAGATATAATATTGTACAGGACCCCTTCAATAAGATATTGAGCTATCCATTATATCTTCTAAGTGGAATTTCATAAATTAAAATAAGGGAGTATCCCCTTGTCCAATCGTAGATGTTGTGTAATTTGAATCTGTTACCCTAAAAATTACAATCCCCATCAAAACTATTATTCCCAGCACCCCACTCACTTCCTGTCTTTACATACTGCTGTAGACAGGATATAAATTGGCTGGAGGTCCGTGTCTCACCCTCCTTCCTTCCTGTCTCAGCTTTGGTGGAGGGGGCTTTTTAAGCAGGTAGAAAAACTTAGTCACATGGTTCTATTTTGTCAGAGAATAAACTTTATAAAATAATACTTGAACTATTGAACATTAATTTAAATTTTACAATGTTAAACACTGACCTCAACTTACTTCAGGATGTGACATTTTTAGCTTGGGTACAAATGTTTAGAGGGGTTTACTCCTATCATATCTGATAAAAAAAGTTATTTAGAGTTTCGATTTGGCCAGCTAAGACTATGCTGCTAGGTCTCTGTTACTAGTAGTGATGCTTTATAAAGGTCTGAGGATGACTGATTTAACTTGAACCCTCCCATCGTGCTGTCTGTGGGCATTCTACCAAGGTTTTTATATGCTTAGTAAAATAAGTTCCAAGGTTGTGAGAATATCCAAGAATCATAATAGAAGATGAAATTAAAACAGAACTATAAGGTTTGCAAAATGTTTTATATACAGTCTCTCAAAACAACCGTAAGAAGTTAATATTAGAGTTCTCTTAAGGATCTGTGATTTCATTCGCATAGAGACATCCTATGGAGGAAACTTTCTACAGATGAAAATCTACAATCATTCTGACACTGAAAAGTCTTAGAGAGTTGCCTGGGGCAAGATAGTCAGGGTGTGGTAGAGGCTGTACCTAAAATCAAATCATCCTGCCATTGAGACCGATTTTTGTCCATCACACTATGTTGCTACTGTTTGCTCTATTCACATTCCTATTTTATAAATACATTTGCTGTATTCACATTCCTATTTTATAAATGAGAAAATAGGCTCAGAGTGATTAGGTGACATATTCATAACATCTTCCTTTTTAAAGTAAAATTTATAGTAGAGAAGAAGAGGGGAGAAAAGGAAGAGGCAGAAATGGTCATTGTAGAATCTAGGTAAAATCAAGAAACATTTATAATTGAACCACTAATACTTACAAGCTGCCATGTTAAATACTAGAAGGAAAATGTTGAAATAAAATAACAATTTTTTATGAAGTTTATTGTTTATTATAGGCAGGGGTGCGATGGACCCAATCTGAACTAGCTCAAAAGAGGTTATTATCAAATTTTTCCATTTGGCTATCTTCACATCAGAAGTTGACAAATAATCATTGCTTGAGTTATCATTCTGTTGATTGTGTGGGGTCGTATATGTATATAAAAAGAAGTGATAAAGGAAATTTTAATAATGCAGAATAAAAATAAATATATTGAGTGTATATCATTTATTTCCATAAAGCAAAATATTTACCAGCAGATACCCAAATAGTTTTATGACATACACATAACACAGTAAGATACAAAGTAGTTGTTATCTGAACTGAGCGCCTAGGAGATTACTACATGAGGATACAAATTGGAGTATGTTGTTCTGGGTACAAAGGACAGTATTTGAAAAAGTATGAAATCAGGAAAGGATTAGAAATATTGAAAAAATGGTTCGGTTTGAATGAAAAGTAAAATATATAAATAGAGTATAATGAAAAAAAGGTAAAAAACTGAGTTCGAGCAAGATAGTGAAGTCTTAAATGCAAGACCAGGGAATTGATATTTTACTTCAGGAGTCCATAAAAGGTTTTTGAACAAGGGAACCACATGAAACTATACATTAGGAAAATTATTTTGGCACCAGTATAAAGAATGCCAGTCAATAAACAACAACAAAGGGGAGAAAGACATGAAATGATATTTTACAGAGATAGACAGATCAGATGAAGACAGATGAGTGCATTTATAAACTATGGGAAAGTAGCCATTAGGCATGAAGAGAATAAAAAATAGAGATTAGGGATCATAGTGGGGGCAATTTAGTAAGGATGTAGGATTAAAAAGAAAATATTTTAGAACACAATTTTTTCAAATTATCTGAAGATAATAATGGGGGTTGTAAATTATTTTCTTTCCAATCATAATTGAAGTACCTTATCTTATAAAATTCTTTTACTGATCTCTCTAGCTATTAGCACTTATTTTTAAAAATACTTTTCATATGCCTTCTACTTAGGTGCTTGAAATTTTTATCTATCTCAGGGAAATGTAAGATCCTCGAACTCAGAAATTATTTCATATTTGTTTTTGCATCTAGAAAGTTTAGGTCAATGTCTTAAACAAAATAGGTGATTAATAAATGCTTGTTGATTGAATTGAACCGAACTGAATTGAATAAGGGTAAGCTCCTGTCTTGGAAGAGTGGAAGTACAGGAATTTCTTTTTTAAGGGAAAAGAGCTTTTTCTTCTTTGAAGAGCACATTTATGGAGGAGATAGATAAGAAATTTAATTATTTTGAGGTGAGAATTGGGACAACAGAGGGCGGTTATGATGCGTAGTCTCATTTCATGTTTCAGAAGATCAAATATCAAGTCCTCTATTGAAAAGAAGGAGAAAAATGGTTATGGGATATTTGTGGCAAGAAGTGAAACTTTGCAAAAGCTGCTTAATGGTGCATGGCAGACTTAATCAAGGAAAGAAAAAGAAAAATATTGCCAATCAAGAATAATGCTACATTCAATATTATATAATATTATTTGTAGCAGGCCTAGCTGGAAAACTTCTATGTCTTTCTCTAACATCATTTACCAGCTAGAGAATAATAAAGAGAAAGGGTAGACTAGATGGTGTCACTTGATAAGTCAATTCATAAGATAAAACTGAATCAGGAGCTGGCTTACAGAAAAATCAGGAAGAAACCTTAGAAATAATTCTATCCACCCATCTAATTTAATTACCAAGAAAATGGAGGTTTAGAGAAATGATAGATCTTAGTCAGTGTCATATATAAAATGGCCATCAGGATTAGACCACTGGGTTTTTCATGTTTATTTCAATGCTCTTATGACATCATATAATTCATTTTCAAAAGTGGATGGGATTTGGAGGAGAATGAGAGACAGACAGATAGACAGATAGACAGAGACACAGACACAGATAAACAGAGACAGAGAGACAGAAGGAAGGGGCTGCAACCTTGGGAATAAGCCTGAACAAATATTTGAAAAACAAGCAGAAGTTTGTAGGCAAGTAGTTGTAAAGCAGATAATTTAGGGTCAGATAGTGGAAAGTATGAATGTTACAAAAGAGTATATTAGCTAATGATCATTTTCACACTAATCATATTTTACTGACAAGGAGAATGAATCAGAGGAGAAAGAGAATGGAAGAAGAGAGGACAGTTAAAGAAGTTCTTGCAAGTTAAGATGCACAGATGGAGGCATAATGCAAAAAAGATTTGACATAGAGTGATGGAAATAGTAATAAAGAATTAATGAATTTGAGATTTTTTAATAAAAAAATAATATTTGATGACCATTTGGATTTAAGTTGTGAAGGAGGACAATTCAAAGATGTTACAAGGTTTTGAACCTAGGTTAATAGAAAGAATTGTTCCTATTGATGAGGAGCGGGGAAGAGGATGAGAAATGAAATAGGCTTAACCATAGAAGATGAAAAAAACATTTCTTGGATGTTTAAGAATTTGAAATGACAATATCATATCCAAATGGAGATATCCCAGAGATAGTAGAGTTGTTCAATGAATTAAGGTAAAAGGTCCAAAAAGGAGCTAGAGGAGGAAAGATTGGAATTCCAACTTATAGGCTAGGTAGCTACATTCATTTTTATTTAATCCTCTCCTGAGACATGGTAGGCTCCATTTGCAATTTTATGTAGAATGGCTCCCTAGCCAAGCCCTAGAATGAGTATGCAAAAGGCAAGATTTCCTTCAACAAGCAAACCCCAAAACAGCCTGTTGTCAGAATCTGTTTAAGTGTTTTAGACACTCGCTGACAAGTGGAATCCTACCTGTCTTTAAGAGGGTGTCCTTCCTGACATTGATTTCTTCTTGGATTTCCTTTTAGATGTGAATTCAGTGACCAGGCAAAAATAGTATACTGTGTAAATGGAACTCTGCAACATCTTACAAATTCAAGAAAATAATGGAGATTTTTAATGCTGTTGACTTGTGATCACTTGGTGATAACAAAAATTAATTTTTACCTGATTCTATTTTTTCTATTATATTATTATGCTCAGAATATTTTATTGAGGTACTTGAAAAATGGAGAGAGAAGGCGGAGTTAAGCAAGATAAGAGAATGAAAGCCAGCATTTTTGCCTGGCTTTCCCAACATGCTTTTTCCACAACAATGTAGAAAACATGATGAACTAAATTCTTATCCAGAAAGCCAAGAAAAAAATGTCATAGTTTATCAAATATTTTCCAGCTCATGGCAGCTTATCAAGAAAAGCTGGCTAAGAACACTATGAAGTGATAGTGGCAGTAGGACAGAAGCAAGCCCTGGGACAGAAAGAGATCTCACAGGACCCTGAATAAGCACTTAAAGTGGGAATTGGTGCCATCTGACAACTATGTTATTCTTTATCCAGTTCTGGGTCACAGATCCAGGGTGGACAGTAGTGGATTCCATCAAGTGCACAGAAATATTCTACAAACTTAGTTACATGGATTTAATGCCAGAAAAGGAGGGACTCAGTTTTAACCTTTATCCCCAAGCATAAGCCAATAGTGGAAAAAACTGGGCAGACAATGATGAACAAAGAGCAGCTAACATTTAAGTCACTTTGATCATCCCAGTAGGCTAACAGAGACCAAGTCCAGCAATAGCTAACTGAAACTCAATTATACATAAATTATCAGACTGAAAACTGGGTCAGGAACTTGAAGAGTTCAGATAAGGAGGACTGTGAACAGATATCTCTCTATATTGCACACTGGAAGCACTGATAACTCACAGGGCTCAAATTGAACTATGAAGGCAGGAAAAGAACAAGTCCCCTAAAGGCCATGGTAAGACTTCTTTTTCCTACTTACTTTGGACATCTAAAGGATAGTTCTGTGATAGCGTGGTAGAGGAGTCTGGAAGCCCAAATTGCAGCAATACTAGAGATTAGCCTTGAAGGTAGCAATGGCAACAGAAGCAACAGATTTCAGAATTCTCATACCAGTGACAATAACCAGATAGGGCTGAAATATGCTACAGAAACCATTGTGCTAACACTGGGTGAAAGAGAGAATACTATTTAATAATTCCACTGCATATATCCATTTTCAGAAAACAGTTTCATGGCAAGGTAAAGCACTTTCAGTCACAAAGGATCAAGGGCTCTTAGGAGCAGTATTGCTTTTGGTCACAAGGAAGCAAGATTTTGTTAAAACTGAAATAATCTTGAAAGACTGATTTTTGATAAGAATGTAAGTTTATTGATCACATCAGATTTATTGGTTATGGCAGCATCATAATCAATAAAGTGATATAGGTCTCTATAGTTGTCTCTCTTGACACTCTTTGAGAGTCCCTGAGTGGGTCCCTTTGTGTGGGTTCCTAGGAGTTGACTCTCAGGGACCCACTCCACCTGGGTGAGGTACTATAATAATATATATTTTAGGAGCTCATTATTTATCCTTTCTCTTGACCTTTCCAAGACATCTTTGATTGATAAAAGCTAATTAAGAGGTGGTCCATCAACCTATCCATTTCTCTCCATATCTACAAATTGGAAATATGTACAGAGGAAAAGAACTCTTGTGCCCTTCAATAATTAAACAAATTTTATTTTTTAAAAAAGGAAGATATTCCTTTGGATTTCCAAGAACAAAGAAAATGCAAATCAATAGCAGACTAGATAGTATCACTGACCCAGATTCCAGGCTGAGGAATACATAGCAATTCCCTCTAGCACATAAATATTAATATAAAACACGAAAAATAAATTCTTATAGTTCCCCTTGGAAAAGTGCTTGTGGTTGAAGGGAGCAGTGACTACCCCACTCCTCAATCACATTACCTAAGAAGCACCTGAAACTTCCAAACACTCAGAACTAGCTCTTAAAATATTATAGCAAAAAAGCCTGAGCCTTGAGAGAATTCCCCTCACTGGTACCTTGGGAAAAGAGCAAGATTTTAATACAAAGTATAAAGTAAAAAAAATAGTCAAGAATGGAAAATAAACAACAAAAAAACTACTTGAACATAAAATGGTACTATGGTGATAGAGAAGGGAATGATTGAAATACAGAATACAACTATGTCAAAACAGCTATAAGTAAAGCATCAAAGAAAAATGTGAACAGGATAGAAGGACAAGAATTTGTGGATTTGTTAAAAATCTTTTAAGTATCAAATAAGAATAGTTGATAAAAAAAAACAGAAAAAGAAGCAAGTGATGTAAAAACATTATAAAAAGACAATTAACAGCTTGGTAAAAGTCACAAAAATACTGAAGCAAAGAACATTTTAAGAAACAGAATTGTCCAAGTGGAAAAAGAAATACATAACTTTACTGAAGAAAAAAAAGCTCTTCAACAAGAATTAATTAAATGGAAAAAGAAGTATAAAAGCTCACTGAAGAAAACAATTGCCTAAAAATTAGAATTGGTCAAGTGGAAATTAATGACTACATGAGACATCAAGAAACAAAATGCAATCAAAAGAATGAACAACATAGAAGTGTGAGATAACATTATAAAAACAACATTACAAAAACAAAAGCATAAATAGTAATCCGGATGATTTCTCCCCAAATTCCATTCCAAATCAATTTGTGGAGCAGCAGATCCAACAAAAGTGGATAATGAGACTTTTTTCAGGCTAAGGAAACTTAGGAGGTCTGCAAGAGAGGTCTAAAACACTAGTGTAAGAGAAGGCTGGAGCAAGACAGGAGCATCACTGGTTGCCCTCGGGGGTAGTCATAACAAGGACTGCAGCAGAAGTTTCAAGATCTCTCTAATCAGAGATGATAAGAAGCTCAATAATATATTAGGAAGAGAGTGTAGGGGACACTTGACAAGCATTTGGTGAAGCTGGTGATGATGATGAAGCTGGTCAACACTACTGCCCGTAGATAGTTATGAGTCAGTTCCAAAGACGAGAGAAAAGCTTGTAGTCAGTTACCAAGGAGTAGAAAATACAAGAAAATTATGAACAAAAAATTAACAACATGGTAAAAGCAGGAAAAAAGAAAAGGAAAAGGAAAACCTCTCCAATATTTTACCAAGAAAACTCCATGGAAAGTATGGGTCATGAAGAGTTGGGCACAATTAAATAACTAAAAAACAGTAGACAAGGAACAAAAATAATGACACAAATTGTATGACAGAATCAACATTGCTCTGATGGTAGAAGATACACTCAAATTCATTGAAGAAAATAACTACTTAAAAATCAGAATTAGTCAAATGGAAAAAAGAGGTACAAAAGATCACTGATGTATATAATTTCTTAAAAATTAGAATTTAGGAAACATAATTCAATAATTCCATAAGACATCCAGAAACAATAAAAGAAGTCAAAAGAATGAAAAATTAGAAGATAGTGTGAAATATCAGGTAAATTATTGTCTAGGAAAATAGATCAGGGAGAGATAATATAATAATTATTGGACTATTTTAAGGCTATCATAAAAAAGAGCTTATTTGTCATATTTCAAGAAATTATAAAGGAAAAATGTTCCCAGTATCTTAGATATAGAAGGTGAAAAAGAAAATGAAAGAATCAATCAATCATCTACCAAAATAGATGCTAAAATGAAAATTCCCAAGAATATTATAGCAAAATTTCAAAGCTGTCAGGTCAAGGAGAAAATATTGCAAGTTGCCAAAAAGAAGCAATTCAAATATGGAGCGATAGTCAATATTACATAATATTTAGCAATTTCCATATTAAGGTGATCACTGAATTGGAATATGATATTCTTGAAGGCAAACGAGCTCAGATTAGAATTAAGAATCATCTTATTTGGAAAAAATAAGTATAATACTACAAGGGGAAAATGATTATTTAATGAAATAAAAATTTACAAGAATACCTGATTAAAAAAACAAAAGCTCTACAGATGATTTGATATTCATAAACACAACTCAAGAGAAACATAAAAAAGGGAACGGATTCAAATTTTAAAAAAAGTCATTCCTCAATTGAAAAATTGTCAAGGTATTAGAACAGGCAGTTTTCAGGAACAGAAATCTAAGGTAATAAAAATCATATGAAACATGCTCTAAAACCTCCCATCATAGCTTTTGGATGGACCTCTCCACAAACACATTCACTAAATGAATCAAGCCCTTCCCTCCTTTGTGGTACATTTAATACATTTTGAACCATTTTGTGACAATACATTTTCCTTTCCTTTTTTTATTTTATTTCCCTATCCTCCTTTTTCAGTTCTATTAACTTGAAAGTTGTTCCCCTTGGTTCTGGTTTGTTTTTTTGTTTATGTTTTTGTTTTTGGTTCGTTTTCAATGCAAAAAATTTTGGATTGGCAATAATATAGAGCTTTGTCACTAAGTTTTATATTTGATTTTTGTTTTTTTCTTCCCCATTAATATGGTATTTGAGAAATCAAAATAAATTAAGAATTATATCTGGTTTCTGCTTCAATGTAGTGTTTGGAGTGTTTTTTAACAGAGCTCATTCCCACTATAAGTAGCACAAAAGATAGAAGACTGGTCTTGGTATTATAAAGACCTGACTTCAAATCTGGCCCCAGACACACACTAGCTCTAGAACTCTGAGCAAATCACTTTACCTCTATCTGCACTGATTTCCTGAATTTTAAAATGAGGATAATGATAGTATCTTCCATACAGTGTTTTTGTGACAATTAAATAAATATAATGTATAAAGCATTTAACATACTGCTTGGCAAGCAATATCTATTTAAATATTTACTTCCTTTTTTCATTTTCCCCTTTCAAACATTATTTTAGCAAGATGAAATACCCAACAGTTCCACTTATCTGGAAAGTCTAAAGGGGTCTGGACAAAGTGAGAGGAGAAAAAAAAAATATATATATATGTACATATATATATATGATATAAAAATGTGGAGTTAAAAGTGACAAGATTTTCCACTGCTTATATGTATGGATATGAGGTGACAGAAAGTCAGGAATTGGAGATAATGACATTAAACAAGTAAAAACCTGAAATTCTGGAATCATATTAATACAGAAGTTTGGAAGATGGATGACTTTGAAAGAAAGAATATTCAAATTAGATATTTGATATAGGCCATAATCCTTCCTATGTTACTCTGTCCCATCCAAAATGAAAACAGGGGAGGGAAGGTTTTGTTTTTCTTATTGTTCATTGCCTCCAAAGGCAGATTCTATTGCCTTTGACTCATCTGTTATAACTAAGAGAGGCCCTCCAAAAAGGGGGTGGGGACTGTGATGTTCTCAATAGTTTAATGGTGCCTATTTTACAACTGCTTTAGGTTATGATAATTTAGTTCATAATTTTCCTAGGGACCAATGCCTGGTTCAGAAGTTTAGAGTAGGAGACTAATGTAGGATAATAATAAATATGTTTGTGTTTGAAACAAATTAGGAGATCATCTCTATTTCCTGATTTTTTTGCTGTCACAATAAGGATACAACCTGTCTTCAAGCTCTTCAAATGATTATTTTGACAGCCTTTGAGGTTGGGTTACAGACTTCCTATGGTGCTATTACAGTATTTAAGGGGTCCTCGTCCCCACTTTATAGACTATTGAATTAGAACAAGACTAAAAATCTTTGCTCAGGATCATACTGCCAGTATTAATCAGAATCAGATAATTAAGGCAATTATTATGGATTCTGAAGCTGATTATCTATCAACTACACCATGTTGTTTCTCACTGAAATCCAATGAAGTCTTTATATTATTTTTAAAAGAATATTTTTACTCTGAAGTTGATATCAGCCAGGAGGGTCAGTGTTAGAGGCACTAAGCCTACTGTCAGAAAGACTTGAGTTCAAATCTGGTCTTTGAAACTTGCTGTGAATATCTGGGAAAGTCACTTTAATCTATTTTTACCTCCATTCCTTCATCCCCCAAATGGAGAAAATAGTATCTACCTTACAGGATTATTGTGAAGATTAAATGAGGTAATATTTGTAAAGTGGTTAGCCCAGTTTCTGATGCATAGTAATACTCTATAAATATTTAATCTCTCCCTATTTCCTTTCGCATGAACATTGATAGATAAAATTATAAAGGACTTCTTTATTTTGGTCATTTTTTTTCACAATAGTTAAATAGGCAATATATATATATCAGGTTAATTAATAAATATATGTTGATTTCTGTTTTTATTATATATATTTATATCTTTATCATTGGCAAATATGAATACAAATGGTCTTTAGGATTAATCATGCAGCCCGTGGCCTTGCTGAACTCATTATCTTTATTAAGTTCTTGATTGAGAGAATTAGATTGTCTTGATATATTATCATGTTATTTACAAATTATATCTTGATAGCTTCATTACCAATTTGAATCCCTCTAATATTTATTATTTCTTTTTTTAAGTGTTTGTTAGAATTTCCTACATTAGATTTCCATTGCCAATGAACAACAATGGAATTGGCATCCAAAAAAGTATCTAATTTTTCATCATTCCTTTTGCATTTAAATATTTTTTATATTTACTAAAGAAAACATTTTCTATTTCTATTCCTTAATGTTTCATTAGTAAGTAAAAATGGAAATTTACCAAATACTTTTCTATCACTTATTAGTATAATCATATTCCAAGTTTTTATTTAGGTTTCTTTTTTTGAGGGGAGAATTATAGGATATGTTTTTCCTAATATTGAACCATACTTCCATATGTAGGATAAATTTACTTGATCATGTAAAAGGAAAACCTATATACATATAAAGTGCATGGCTTTTTGTAATCTGGGATGTCTAGAGGAGGGGCAAACAGAATGGCCTCTTTTTATTTAGAAAAAGCTGACAGGTGATCCACCTCTAATCTAAACAGTTCAGTGACTATATTTTTTTTCAGTGCTATAAGGGGTTTACTGATTTCCCCATAGCAAGGAATCCACTGTCTACAAAACCCTGTTGCTCCTAGAATTGCTCTCAACTGTTTCTTAGTGGAGGGAGCATTTAATTTTTTAATATCTTCAGTGCACTTAGGGGAAATGAAGCAGGAACGGGCAGTTAAAATAAAACCTAAATACTCCACTTTTGGGAGACACCACTGAATTTTTGCCTTTGAGATATTGTGGCCTCTCTTATCTAGTTCGAAAAGATGTTTGCTATCTTCTTGGCATGCTGTGGCATTTGGTGAGGCCAAGATCAAACCACCTAAAAGGCATATCAAACAGCTCTCCTTAAACTTAGTATTTTCTAAATCTTGTGTTAAAATCTGTGAAAATTAAGTGGGACTTTCCACATACCTTTGGGGCAAATTGATTGAGAGAATTGAGAGACAACACATCCATTGGGAACTTTTCCAGGTGAAGGCAAATATATTTCTAGAATCTTCATGAATATGTATTGAGAAAAATCTGAACACAAATCTACTACCATAAAATATGAACCCATACTAGGATTAGAGGAGCTAATTGTGGATGGGCTTGGAACCACAGGATGTCTTTCGATGGCATAATTGTTTACAGCCCTTAAATCTTGTACAAATCGGTAGACAGGTTTTCCATTTACATCTAATTTTGGTTTTTTAAAAAGCAATATAGGTGTATTATATTCAGATTTACATGGAATTATTGTTTTTTCAATTAAAGAATTTATCACTGGGGTAATTTTCTCAATTGCCTCTTTTGGTAGGGAATATTGAGGAATGGAAGGAGGTAAGCCACCTTTTGTTTTGATTTGCACAGGAACAACAGATTTAAGTAGGCCTACATAAAAGAAGTATAGGGAGCAGATTTAAAGATTCCTCAGGCAATTTTAGCATCATAGCACCATCTTGAAAGCATGTTATTGTGGCTCTAAGTTTACATAAAAGGTCTCTCCCTAATAAATTTATATGGGAATCAGACATTAATAGAATAGAATGTTCTAGTGATAGGGATCCCATTGATACCATTCGAAGGGAAAGCTTTGGGACCTTCAGAGTTGCTCCTAACACCCCTATATGACATTTAGAGAACCAGTGGAATCACAATTAGAATCAGTTGTACTCATCAACACCAATCTAGAGGCACCATTATCTAAAAGGCAATCATAATATGTATTTCTAAATTTCAGGGTTACATGTGGTTCCTTATTATGTGGGGGAGAATGGACTGGGATAACTGGTATTAAGATCAGTGTCTGGAAATCAAAGGTTTCACTTTCTGATTCCAGAGTCCTTTCTCCCCTTTCAGACCATAATAAAGGTCCTTGGACCTCCAAAGGGTAAAGCCAAAAGCCCTCTAAAGGCTTGCCTTTTATATTCCAGCAACTAAATGGCCAACCACCAACCCACCACCCTCCCTGCAGCCTACTTCCCTGCAAATGCCAGCAACTGACTCCCCTTAACCAACTGACACTGGACCCTTTTATGATCCCTTCTTACCTCACTTCCTGTCTCTCTGGTTTCTACTTCCTTTCACTGTGGGCTGGTATATCTTTACACATCTCTATGGTAAGAGGACTTCCAGGTCCCCAGTTAAATTAGAAGAGATTACGAATTCCCTTTCATAGTCATGAATGTTTTTTTTAAAAATATAGTTGTATTATATTAGTTAATATTTAATTTAACATTTTCACATATACCTAAATATATTAAAGTTATAAAATCTCCTTTAGGGAGATGTATCTTTTCCAAGTTATAAAATTAATATCAAATTTGCCTTATAAAAGTAGGTAGAACAAAAATGGTAGAGAAGGTACACAGATCCACATAATCTCTAACAAATGAGCCTACAAACAACTACAATATAACACCTCAAAATATGTTCTTGAATAGCACAATTCACGAAAAGACTAGGTGACAATATTTCAACCAAAACAAGTTAGAAAACAAACCAAAAGATCTACTGCACCTGGGTTGAGGTTGAATGCAAAGCAGCATACTAAGGCAAGCCTCATCACAGCAATGGGTCTTCAGAGCATCTGAATCAGCAACAAAGGCTTTCTAACATTTCAGACAAAGATATTAAGTGGATAATACAACTGCTTATAAGATTACAGGGATTGATTTGCTTATTCTAGGTGAAAGATTCTTGACTCATTGTCCATAAACACATATAGGTCAGATTCCTGTGTCCCAGTCTCAGTGTGTGGAAGAACACTAACACAAACTAGAACTTGTGACTGAGGATGAGAGGGGGATCTAGGTCACAGTTTTCAAGGCAGAAAAGAGCAATTATGGTTGCTCCCAAAGCAGAGAATAGACCACAGAGTACAAAACCCACCTCTCCTTAGATCATACCATGTTGGAAGAATGAAAAGTTATAGATCCCCACAGCTAACTCTTAAAATAGTTGTAAAAAAAGCCTGAAGCTTGGAAGAGTGTTCTTTTCACCAGATGTACAGAGCCAAACTTTAATAGGGTTTTTTTAGTTGAAAGTAAAGAAAAATTCTAGGAAATGAAAAAACAACCACAAAAAAGAAATTCCAAAAAAGAAAGTTATTTTAGTAACAGGGAAGATGAAAAAACAAACTCAGAAGAAGAAAATGAAACCAATACTGCTGCATCCAAAGCCTCCAAGAATAAAAATATAAATTGGTCTCAAGTCAAAACGAATTAATGGAGGACTTCTAAAAGGAATTAAAAAATCAATTAAGAGAGAGAGAAGAAAAATTGCCTAAAATAAGAATTATACAGGAAAATCATGGGGAAAAGAGTAAACAGCTTGATAAAGGATGCACAAAAATACTGAAGAAAATAATATTTTAAAAAATAGAATAGGGCAGTGGGAAAAAGAGGCACAAAAATGCACTGCAGAAAAAATTTGTTAAAAATCAGAGTTGGCAAAAATGGAAAAAAGATATACTAAAATTTACTGATGAAAAAAATGCCTTAAAAAAGTAAAACTGGCCAAATGAAAAAGGAGATCCAAAAGTTCATTGAAGAAAATAATTTCTTAAAATTAGTATTGGCCAAATGGAAGCAGAATGTCACAGTCAGAATAATACAAAATTTAGCAACTCCTCTATCAAAGTGTCAGAGGGCATGGAATATGATATTTTAGAGGACAAAGGAGCTAGGACTTCAACCAAGAATCGTTTACCTGGAAAAACAGGGAAATATCCTTTTGGGGGAAAATGGGCTTTCAGTGACTTTCATAAGGACTTTCATACACCCTGATGTAAAGACCAGAGCTGACTAGAAAATTTGATTCTCAAATATAAGGTTCAAGAGAAACATAAAAAGAGAAATATGAAAGAAAAATCAAAAGACACTCAATAAGATTAAACTATTTACATACCTACATGAAAAGATGGTTTTTGTAACTCCTAAGAACGTTATCATTTTAAGAACAGTTAGACTAAGTATACATTGACAGAAGGCAAGAGAGTAAACTGGATATGATGGGATAATATCTAAAAAAATTAAATGGTGAGAAAGAGGAATTCACTGGAAGAATGGGAAAGGGTAAAATAAAACTGCATAAATTATCTCACACTAAAGAAGCTTGAAAGAGCTTTTACAATAGGGGTGAATTTGGGAAGTTTAAAGGGAAGCATTTGAATTCATTGGAATTGTCTCAAAGAGGGAAAATATAAACAATCAATTGGAAATAGAAATCAATATTGCCCTAAAGGAAAATAGGAGGAGAAGGAGATAAGAGAAGGCAGAGTCAATAGAAAAGAGTAAACTAAGCAGTGGGGTGATCAGAGGTGAAATTCTGCTAAGGATAGATATAATGAAAGGAGAGAGAAAATGATGAAGAAGGAATGGGGAAGATGGAAAGTAATACACTATCATAATTGTGAAAATAATTAAGTCTCTTAAAGTCTTCATTTCTCAAATACATAGAAAAATGAGTCAAATGTATAAGAATAAAGGTCATTCTATAATTGTTAAATGATCAAAGGATATTGATTCTCCCAAGGCCATTCCATTGCTGGTTAGGCAATTCTCTCCTATTTTACAGAGTTTAGGAGAAAAGAGTGGGAGTCTCTGATGCTTTTTTAGGGCAAGAGGATGACAAAGCAATATTAAAGGGTCTTTTATGTAGTTTCTTCTGGTTGTGGGAAGAGAAAACTGGAATTCAGCCAATCTTCGGCCTAGGAAGGGAGATGGTGGAATACCTTTTTGATCTATTTGCTTTCATCAGGGTCAGTGTGAGCAGCCAGGATTTTGCTCCCAGGCTTGGCATTGTTTTCAGTTGGCAGGAATCAGCCAAAGAAGTTTCTGGCGTTTGGCCAGTGAGGCAGAAGTGTAAGAAATCAACGAGGTTTTAAATACTAGTATGAGTGATATGGCATCCCGGATTCTCTGGTTTTTGGTCAGATGTAGAGATGAGTAAAAGAATATGGGAACTGGCTGTTGGGCACTGCCCTCAAATCAAGATGTACTGGGGTCAAGGAGTCAAGATTTCCTTTGGCTTTAATACCCATGAGATGGTTTCCTGCTGCCCTTCTGGTATCTGCAAGTGGTTAGAATGCACTTTCCAGGTGACTACTTGGGCCAACAGTACATGAGGAGAGGGTAATGTGGGTGGTGGCCTCAGTAAAATAAAATCTCTTAACTGAGACAGTTAGATGAAGTTTTGTGGATGATCCCCTTTGGAGCACAAGGAGATACATAGCAAATAGAAATAAATGTCTCAGGTCAGAATAACTGTAGAGTAACTAGAGCTATTCCATAAATATTATTTTAATAGTAATAGGGTAATAGTACTATAACATCTCATTCTGTATGTGTTTTGTCAACCCCATTCCTTTCTGTTTTTTTTCCCTCTCTCTCCCCATCTCTTTCCCTCTCCTTCCTGTTTCCCTTTTCTTTTTCCCTTTTCCTCCACACAGAAGGGGTTAGGTGATATTGGCAATTTATTGAAGGGATCAGTAGAAAATTAGCTTCCCCAGGCTTCTTATTGCTCCCACTATCTTACAGAAAGTTCAGATATAACCTTTCTTTATGTTTTCTTCTATGAGACATTTAGAAATTTCTTGACCATAATAAAATCTCTTTCTTTCCCATTGAATGCCAGAGGCAACTGTCAGAAAAAACAAAATGTGTTTTGTGTTTAATGAAATCTAAATATGTTTTGTTTCAGCAGTAATGGCAGGGAGAAATGGAACATGTCAAAGTTCAGTCTTCATCTGAGGCATTTTTACTAGATGATAAGCAGGTCTGACATCATATAAAAAAACCTGTCCCCAAAGTCTTATATCAGATTTAAGCTTGAATAGTTTTTGCATGGACATTCTTTAAGATATTTTTTAAAGAAACTCTTCTAGGTCACTTTTTTCTTCAATGCTTTAAAATCAATCAAGAAGCATCTATTAAGTACCTTTGGTACTTTGCCAGATCTGAGAATAAAAAAATAAAAGTAACATGATTTTTTTACCAGGGAATATAACAATGTATCTTAATAGGAGAATGCAGCATGTGACATCTAAAAACAACAGGTGGAAGCCAAGATGATGGAGAAGTTATAGATTCTCATCTGATAGCTACCAAATTATCCTCCAAAAAACTTTGGAATGCCTTAGAACAGTGGTTCCCAAATTTTTTTGGCCTACTGCCCCCTTTCCATAAAAAATATTACTTAGCCTCCTGGAAATTAAATTTTTTAATTTTAATAGCAATTAATAGGAAAGATAAATGCACCTATGGCCATCACCGCCTCTCTGGATCGCTGCAGCTCCACCAGGGGCAGTAGTGCCCACTTTGGGAATCACTGCCTTAGAATGAATTCAAGAGCAGCATAACCCTGAAAAAGACAAAGTAAATTAATTTTCCAGCACAAAACAACTCATAAGGCCAGCCAAACTGATCGAGTACACTGCAGTAGAAGTGGACCATAGCATGTCAGGGCAGGCCTCACATAGCAATAGGCCTTGGGCACAACTGAAGCAGTTTAAGTGTTAAAATTAATGGTTTGGCTACATATATGAAAATTATAAATCTTTTATTTATAAAAGATGTGAAAGTAGAGAAATACAAAAGGGTAGAAAAGACATAAGCCTATCTAACTGAATATTGTTCCAGTGCTTGGCTCAGCCAGGACTTTTTAACCTTCAATCAGAATTAAACCATCTCCAGAAGACAGGAAGGGAAAACCAGCTATCCACTCACCCAAGACAATGACTGGAGCCAAAGGTGACTCCTGAGGCCGACTTTCTTCTTTGAGCCAACCTTCTTCTTGAAGCCAACTTCCTTCTTGGAGTGATTCTCTTCTTAGAGTTTACTCCCTACTAGTCTCCTTCACCACACAACCTTCACCAGGCTCCTCCCCAGGGATTTTCATGGCTTTTATGGTGGTTTCCTGTCCCTGCCCTTTTCACAGGGGCCAATCACAGTTTCCAAATTGTCTGAATTCTCGCCTTAGGAACCACACCTTTCAGAATGTGCAAACTCTTAAAATTTTGGCTTGTTCTCAACTAGCATCAAGTAAGGTGTGAACTCACAGAAAACTAAGAATTCCCTTTCACAGCAGCACCAAAGTCTTCTGGAACTCTCAGCCACAGACAGTGAGCAGGTTGAACAATTTCTCAGGAGATTACAGGTGTCCCTTTGCAGTCTGGGTACAAGACTCTCATCTCATTGCCCATACACAGAACCAGGTGTCAGTTCCATGGAGCAGTCTCAGGGTGAGGAGGAGCACTAACAGATACTAGCTCTTGCAGCCACAGGGGTATAAGGGATCCTGGTCACAGTTCCAAGAAAGAAAAGAGTGCTTGGGGTTACTCACAGCATAGACCCGTAAAGTATTAAACACTCCTCTCATTACATCATGCCACCTCTGAAGATCTCAAAGTATATAGATCTGTAGTGCCAACTCTGAAGGCAGCAGTACAGAGAACAGGAAGCTTGGAAGAGTGCTCCATTTACCAGTGTTACAGAGCCCAATGCTAGCATATTTTTAATTAAAAGAAAAAAAGCTAGAAAAATAAGCAAACAAGAGAAAAAAGAAATTCAACATAGAAAGTTATTTTGGTGACAGAGAAGGCCAAAATACGGACTCAGAAAAAGACAAAACAACCAATACTGCTATGTTTAAAGCCTCTAAGAAAAATAGGAATTGTGGAATTGTTCTCAAGTCCCAAAAGAATTAATGGAGGATTTTAAAAATAAAATAAGAGTAAGAGAATAAAATTTGAGAAAATAAATGAGAGTGACACAGCAAAATCATGAAAAAATAGTCAATAGGTTGCTTAAGGAGGCACAAAAATACTAAAGAAATTAATATCTTAAAAAAAAGAATAGACCAATTGGTAAAAAAAGCACAAAATCCAATGAAGAGAGGAACTTTCTAGAATTGGCCAAATGGCAAAAGAAACACAAAAATTTACTAAAGAGAAAAACTTGAAAGGTAGAATTGGTCCTATGAAGAAAAGAGGTATAAAATTTAATGGAGAAAAGAACTTTTTACAAAATAGAATTGGGCAAATGAAAAAGGTAGCACAAAATCTCACTCAAGAAAATCATGCCTAAAAAAATTAGAATTGGGCAAATAAAAGCTAATGACTCTATGAGACATTAAGAAACAAAGTCAAAATAATTTTAATAGAAGAAGTGTGAAATCTCTCTTTGAAAAAACAAGTAACATGGAAAATAAATTTAAGAGAGATAATATAAGGATTATTGGACTATACCTGAAATCCATGATTAAAATAAACCTTAGGCATTATCTGTTAATAAATTATCAAGGAAAATTACCCTGATATTCTAGAAGCAAAGGGCAAAATAGAAATTGAAAGAATTCACTTATCATCTTTTCCTGAAAGAGATCCCCAAAGAATAACTCAGAAATATAATAGCCAAATTGCAGAACTCCCAAGACAAGAAGAAAATATTGCAAGCACTCAAAAAGAAACAATTCAAATAATATAGAGTCATAGTCAGTATAATGCGATATTTAGTGGCTTCTATATTAAGTGATCTGAGGGCATGGAATTCTATATTCCAGAAGGCAAAGGACTTAGGACTTCAACCAAGAATCACCTATCCAACAAAACAAAGTATAATCCTTTAGGAGGAAAATGGGTATTCAATGAAATAGAGGACTTTCAAACATTCCTTATGAAAAGACCAGAGCTGAATGGAAAGCTCTCTAATGAGTCTCATGACTCTCTAAAAAAAAAGAAGCATAAAAAGGTAAACAGAAAAGAGAAATCAAAATTCATTCAATAAGATCAAACTGTGCATATCCCAGCATGGGGAGATGATTCTTATAACGCCAAAGAACTGTATCATTATTATAACAGTTAGAAGTAGTATACATAGACAGAGTCCAAAGATGTGCATTGAATATAATGAGATGATGTAAAATAAAATAAAAATTAAGGCTTGGGAATGATGTATTGGGAGGAGGGGAAGAGGAAATTAAAATGGGCTAAATTACCACACATAAAAGAAGCATAAAAGAGTTTTTCAGTTGAATGGAAGATGGGGAAGGTTGGGAGGTAAGCACTGAAATTGGAATTGGATCAATGAGGGAAGAATATACACAATCAATTGGTTATAGAAAAAGATATCATACCTAGAGGAAAGTAAGGAGGAGAATAAGAGAAGAAGGGTTGGGTTGGAAGAAAAGGGGGCTCATATGGAGAGGGTAAGATCAGAACCAAAACAGAGGCAAATAGAATGGAGATTAATACACAGTAATCATGATGGTGCAAACTTTTTTTTATAAATCTCACTAATAAAGGCCTCATTTTTCAAATACAAAGAGAAATGAGTTGAATATGTAAGAATACAAGTCATTCCCCAATTGAAAAATGGGCAGGCAATTCTCAAAGCAATTAAAGTTCTCTATAATCATGCAAAAAAGCTCTAAATCACTATTTGGGAAAATGCAATTTAAAACAACTCCGAAGTACCACCCCACACCTATCAGATTGACTGTACTGACAAAAGGAAAATGACAAAACTTGGAAGGGATAGGGGAAAGTTAAGATACTAATGCCCTCTTGGGGGAGTAGTGAACTGATTCAACCATTCTGGAGATCAATTTGGACCTATGCTCAAAGGGCTATAAAATAGTATCTACCCTTTAACCCAGGAGTACCATTACTAGGTTTGTATCTCAAAGAGATTTAAAAAAAAAAAAAAAGAACACAAAGGGGAAGGACCCATATGTACAACAATATTTAAAGCACCTCTTTTGGTGCAGGACAAAAAACTGGAAAGTGAGGGAATACCCCTCATGCAAAGACTTACATGAACTGAAGCAAAGTGAAATAACCAGAACCAGGAGAACATTGAAAGCAGTGACAAAAATACTGTACAATAAACAATAGTGAATAACAACCATTCTCAATAATAAAATGATCACAAACTATCCGAATGGACTCATAATAAATAAAATCCATTTGATTCCAGAAAAAAAAGAAATTATAGATGAAAGAAATTTTTTTTCACTTTTTTCTTAATTTTTTTGTTTCCTTCCACAAAAAGATTATTATGGGAAAATGTTTTATATGATTGCACCTGTAAAATCTTTTTTTAATGCTGTATAAGTTTATTTTTTTGTTTTTTGGATTTAAATCTAATTTTATTATTTTAGAAAAAAATTTTTCCAAGGTTACATGATTCATGTTTTTATTCTCCCCCTCCAACAGGACCCCACCCCCGGCCTACACGCATTTCCACTGTTTCTTCATGTGTCATCTATCAAGAACTATTTCCAGATTACTGATAGTTGTGCTAGGGTGGTCTTTTAGAGTTTACATCCCAAATCATGTCTGCATGAGCCCATGTATCCAAACAATTGTTTTTCTTCTGTGTTTCCACTCCTGTAGTTCTTCCTCTGAAAGTGGATAGCATTTTTTTTCCATAAATCCCTCAGAATTGTCCTGGGTCATTGCATTGCTGCTAGTTCAGAAGTCCATTACATTCGATTGTACCACAGTGTATCAGTCTCTGTGTACAATGTTCTTCTGGCTCTGCTCCTTTCACTCTGCATCAATTCCTGGAGGTCTTTCCAGTTCACATGGAACTCCTCCAGTTTATTATTCTTTTGAGCACAATAGTATTCCATCTCCAGCAGATACCACAATTTGTCCAGCCATTCCTCAATTGAAGGGCATACCCTCATTTTCCAGTTTTTTGCCACCACAAAGAGTGTGGCAATAAATATTTTAGTTCAAGTCTTTTTATCTATGATCTCTTTGGGGTAAAAACCCAGCAATGCATTAATATCCCAATTTTGCCACATCCCCTCCAACATTCCTTACTCTCCCCTGTGTCATTTTAGCCAATCTGCTAGGTGTGAGGTGATACCTGAGCTGTTTTGATTTGCATTTCTCTAATTATTAGATATTCAGAACACTTTCTCATGTGCTTATTGATAGTTTTGATTTTTTTATCTGAAAATTGCCTATTCATGTTCCTTGCCCATTTATCAATTGGGGAATGGATATGAACGCAACTACAAAACACTTTCCAAATAATTAAAACTAGATCTAAAAAATTGGATAAACATTGACTGCTCATGGGTAGGACAAGCTAACATAATAAAAATGACCATTATACACAAATTAATTTACTTATTTAGTGCCATATCTATCAAAGTACCAAGAAACTTTTTTACAGAATTAGAAAAAAAAACTATAAAAAAGTTCATTTGGAAGAACAAAAGATCAAGAATATCAAGGGAAATAGTGAAAAAAAAATGTGAAGGCCTAGCAATACCAGATATTAAACTATATTATAAAGCAGCAGTCATCAAAACAATATGGTACTGGCTAAGAGACAGAAGGGAGGATCAGTGAAATAGTCTTGGGGTAAGTGACGTTAGCAAGACAGTCTATGATAAACCAACTTTTGAGACAAAAATCCACTATTTGGCAAAAACTGCTGGGAAAATTGGAAAACAATATGGGAGGGATTAGGTTTAGATCAACATCTCACCCCCTACACCAATATAAATTCAGAATGGGTGAATGACTTGAATATAAAGAAGGAAACTATAAGTAAATTTAGTGAACACAGAATAGTATACTTGTCAGATCTCTGGGAAAGGAAAGAATTTAAAACCAGCAAGAGTTAGAAAAAAATTACAAAATGTAAAATAAATAATTTAGATTACATTAAATTAAAAAGGTTTTGTACAAACAAAAACAATGCAACCAAAATCATAAGGGAAACAACAAACTGGGAAAAAAGCTTTATAACAAAAAACTCTGACAAAGGTCTAATTCCTTAAATATACAAGGAGCTAAATCAATTGCACCTCTAGAACCTACATAAGATTGCTTACTATCTCATCATAGATGGGGGGAGCAAGAGGAGAAGGGAGGGAGGTAAAGAATTCAAGGCTAAATATTCTTTGAAAAATGTTGGAAAATTGTTATATGTAATTGGAGAAAAATAAAATAAAATAATTAAGAATGTTAAAAGCAAAAAAATATAAATAAACAAATGAACAAGAACACTGTAAATAACTCTGTACACTCAGTTGCTGCCACTCTGGGATGCTAAATAAGGTGAAAATGTTCATTGGCTGAGGCAATAACTCTGTGCTTTCATCCTATTAATTGAGCTAACTTTTATACTAGGTGTACTTCTCCAAGAATTGGCTGAAAAGTCAATGAATTTACTTTTATCCATTTGTGTTGTTTTGTTTTAATTTGCTCACTTGTTCAAATGACTTTGGTTGGAACTTCTATAATTATATAGTAACATCTCAGGCAATTTCTATCTTTGATTTTATTTTGGCTTTTACAGTGATATAACCATATAGAGACAAGTGAACCTGAAGTAAATGCTACATAAGCAATCTGTCATTTCACAGTTTAAGATAAAGTTAATTGTATACTGTATAATGCTATTCAGTATTCTCCATGTCTAGAACATCCTAAATTTCATATTGTATGTAAAAATACATTTTAATATTATTTTACTCATGTACTTATGGTTTAATGCCTTATGAGTTGCCCCTCTCCAAAAACAAAACAAAAATAATAAAAAAAAAACCTCTAACAAAAATCTACCAAATTAGAATTCTGTGGTCATGTTCATCCATCCATTCATTCAATCAATCAGTCCTTCCTTTTTCCTTACTAAGTGCTGGGAATGGTAGCTGACATTATAAGATTTTCAACTTCTCAATTCTTCTCAACAACTCTTCTATGGGACCTCATCTCAGGGGGTCTTTTTATTCCTAATATAAGACTCTTTTAACCTATGAAATGTTGTGTAATGCTTGACCAAGTATATTCAAAATATTTAGAAAACTTACTGGAAAACCAATAGCTGTGGCCAGCTACAGCAGTCATTTAAGTAAATTATCGATGTGAGAACAGAAATATTTCATATGCAGTCAATCGATTTGCTGATTCTAAGAAGAACATTGACCAAATATTCACATATTTCCTATGCAAATATAACTATGCTTTTTTTTTAACTATAACTGCTATTTTCAGAGTCTGGTGACTCTGCCTCTTTTCCTCATAGTTCCCCCCTTCCCGCCCCTGCTCTCTGCTTAAAATGAGTCACCCTCTTCTTCGTGTCCTGTATCTGCCTTCTCTGATTACAAATTCACTTTACCTATAGTGCACAGAAGTATGGCATTATTTATTAATTAACACAACTTCTGATGATTTTCTTTTTATTAAAGATTGGCTAATATCTAAACTGGAAAAATAGTAGAAAGAAAAATTAATAAAAAGAAGCACTTGAAATCTATCTCCTTACCACTCTAATGACAGCCATTTTACAGAAAGAAACAATGATGGAAGCAAAACTGGGGAAAACATATTGCGTGTCACAATTTCAGATAAATTTAAAAGCTTGGATTTCTAGGCATTTTCAGAGAAAGGAAAATTAATGACATAGAATGAGATAAACAATATAGACTACAAGAAAGTGGATGGTTCCTTTTTTTGGTTGGGAATGATGGTGGGAAAGAAAGACATGGAAAGGTACAGTTAATTCTAGCCTGAGAGGTTAAGAAAAAAAATCATCAGCAGAGATAATGCAAAAAAATTTAAGAATCACACTTGGGCTTTAAATAATTTTATTAATATTTGTGTGTGTATTCACTCAAACATGCATATATACATGCATATTTATATACATAGATACACCATTAATTCATTCACTTTATTATTAAATGCTCCATTATTCAGCTTATTTAAATTTTATTACACAAATATTTATTTATATATATATACACATATATATATACAAATATAAGTATATATGTATACACACACACACAAGAGACACAATTAAAGTACATAGGAGTGAATGTCAGCTATCAATTTTTTTTAAAACCTTAACTTCTGTGTATTGGCTCCTTGGTGGAAGAGTGGTAAGGGTGGGCAATGGGGGTCAAGTGACTTGCCCAGGGTCACACAGCTGGGAAGTGGCTGAGGCCGGGTTTGAACCTAGGACCTCCCGTCTCTAGGCCTGACTCTCAATCCACTGACCTACCCAGCTGCCCCCTCAGCTATCAATTTTGACCATGCCTTCCCTCTCATTCCTGAAACATTCAAAAAGACTTTGTACTGGGTATCACAGAATCAGTTCAAGCCTGAGTGGGAGAGACAACTGTTTTTCAGTATGAGCATTTATGCCCTGGAAATCAGGCAAGTCCACAATGAGGATAACATTTATCATTTTTTTGTCTAACGAAAATAATGGAGAAAGCGTGAACAATGCAGAATAAGTTTGTGTTATTTGTTTTTGGAGAGTCCATTATTAAACATTTATCAGTGCACCCCTGCTGACTTAATCTATAGAGTTATAGAGAAGTATAAGGAAAAAAAAAGCTCTGTAAAGTCAATATTAGTCAATCTACATATATGTCCTGAATGTGAAAACCTAAATTTTTAACCAAAGAATGGTCTAAACCTTTTTTCTCTCTCTCAAACCATTAAAGCAAGGAGATTAAAAAATAGTATTTCAGAAACAGAATCCCTTCCAGGGTAAAGATTACAAAGACTGCACCATTTTAAAAAAAAAAATTTTTTTACTCTCCACCAATTTAGTATCATACATTGAAATTTCTAAATATGTAGGAATAGAATAATCCTCCTCATCCCCTTAGGGAACAGAAACGAAATATTTGGGGTAAGACACAAAAGCAGCTACTTATTGTCCTTAATTGGACTTGACTGATAGGAAATGCACATATGTGAAACACATGACACAAACATGTACGTTCCATCTTATTTCCACATGAAGTACATAATTAAGCTCTCAAATGCTGAAAATCAACACCTTACTCACCCTGAAGTGAAAGAAATAATGCCAACACATCTCGCTTTCTTGTGTGGAAAAGTAACTTCTTGAATAAAGTATGATGAAAACTGATGGCAATCGTCTCTACCAAAAGGTAATATCAAAATTAGATGATGATAGTCATTTTTGTTTTGTTTATTTTATCATAAAATAATTATTTTGAAACCGATGGTCCATGCAAATATTCAATCATATAAATATTAAACAAAATATAGTACAGAGAGCCCTAATTTATCCATGATAATTATTCACCAGAGGATTTGATTCGGGAGAGCAATCCATTTCCCAACCACGGCTAATAAGAGAGGTTGTCATATACATACACATGTGCACACACATAAATCCATAGGCACATACAGAGAAATGTAGTTCCTTAATTATATTTGGTTTAAGTTAACACTAAAATGATTTCCTAGTCCCAGAACACACAAGAGCAGTAGCAGCAGGTTGTTTTAAAAATGCAGGGTAAGAGGAAAATGTCAAGATGGGATTGACAAAATTTATTCATGCATCAAATGGTGGTTAAAAATGAAAAAGATAAGAGGGTGGAGCCAAAATGGCAGCATAGTGACAGGGAAATTTCCTTCCAAACCAAACATTACAAAGCATATAAAAAGAACAGAAGTCAAAGCAGGATGAGTACAGGGGCTCTTCCACTGGTCACAGCATGAAAGGTAAGCAGTTGGAGGAGATTTCCATATTTAAGGGGTCAAAACTGAACAAAGAAAAGCACAGTCTGACCCCCCCTCCTACCCCAGACCTACTGCAACAAAGCAGAGCCAGTATCATAGCAATCTCCAAATTCTAGGGGCTGGCACTAAACCTGGAGGTTCCAGGCCCTGGCAGTGAGATTCAAAGCTTAGTAGGACTAGACTCATTCCTGGCAGCAGCAGCAGGAGCAGCAGGGGCAAGGAAGACAGCTTCAGAGCAAAATGTGCAAATTGTGCTACAGCAGAGACTTAACACTTGGAAATCCAGGCCCTGGAGGGGAAGTTCATACATAGCTCCAGATCACTGGCCTCTGAGCAGCAGAGTGAAGCAGCAGCAGCAGCAGTATCAACAGGCAGTGGCAGCAGCAACTAGAGGCAGCAGCAGTGGCAGCAGTGGAAGACAGTCTCAGGGAAAAACACTTCAAAACTTGCTACACCTACAAGATTTAAAAAAACAACAAAAAACCTCTGTAGACCTACAGGTGGATATCCTAGACTCTGGAGGTGAGGGCCAGAGCTCTATAGTACCGGGCTATCCCAGCCCTATGACAGGGAAGGGAAGATAGCCTGAACAATAGTAATAAAAGCTCTTGACACTATAAAATTTCCACAGAGAAAAAAAAAGACAGAAACAATAGGAGAGGGTGAGAAACAAGCAAATACATGCAAACTCTTCAGAAAATAGAAACTGGTCTCAAGCTCTGGAGAAACTCAAAAAGGAGTTCAAGAACTAAAACATATAGAAGACAAATTAGAAGATAAGTGGGAAAAAGAAAGTCATGCAAAAAGAAAATAGCAGCTTAAAAGGCAAAATTGCCCAAATTTAGAAAGACACAAAAATCAAATAAAGCAAAGAAGAAAGCAAGAGAATTGGATCAACAAACGAGAATCACCTACTCATCAAAACTGACTATATACTTTCAGGGGAAAGTATGGGCATTTAATACAATAGAATATTTCCAAGCATTCCTGAATAAAAGACGAGAATTGAACATAAAATTTGATGTCCAAATGCAAAATTCAAGAGAAGCATATAAAAGGTAAATAAGAAAGAGAAAAAAATTAAGGACTTTAATAAGGTCAAATTGATTATACTTCAATATGGAAAAATGTTATCTGTAACTCTTAAAAATTGTTTTCATTATCATAGTAGAAAAATATACAGAGGCAGGGGATGTGGTATTAAGCTGTTTAGGGTGACATGTAAAAAAATTAGGGAAAAACAGATTGTACTAAGAGAAATGCAAAAAAAAGAGGTAAAAGGGGACAAATTATACCACACAAAGAGGCACATGGTTGGGGGGAGAATACTATTATAGAAGAGGGGGATGAGGGTGGTGACAGGGGATACTTCAACCTTACTCTCACTGGAATAGGTTCAAAGAGGGAAGAAAAACTAGATTTATTGGGGCATAGAATCCTATGTTACCCTATAAAGAAGCAGAAATTTAATAAGTAAGGTGGTGTGTGGGGAAGGGAGTAATCTAAGAGAGGGAAAAGTTAGGGGGTGATTAAAAGACCCTAAAGAGAAAAAGATGGGGTAGGAAAAGGAAGGGAGTATAGAAAGGGGAATAAAATAAAGGTGGAGAAAAGGGGGATGGATTAAAAGTCAAACACTGGTATAGAGGGAAAGAATGAAAGGATAAAGGGTGGGATTAAAAAAGGAAATCAAATTGATGGGGAATACATAGATAGTAATCATAACTCTGAACATAAATGGTATGAACTCACCCATAAAATGCAAGCAGGTAGCAGAATGAATTAAAAACCAAAATCCAACCATATCTTGTTTACAAGAAACAAGAATAAGGTAGATAGACACACACAGTGTAAAGGTAGGAGGCTGGAGCATAATTTTTTGGGCATCATCTGCGAAAAAGAAAATAAGAGTAGCAATCATGATCTGACAAAGCTAAAGTAAAATTAAATAAGATTAAAAGAGAAAAGGTAGGCGATCATATCCTGATAAAAGGCAGCATAGACAATGAAGAAATATCAGCACTCAACATATATACACCAAATGGTACATCATCCAGATTTTAAAGGAGAAACTATTGGAACTTAAGGAGGAAAATAGATAGTAAAACTATACTAGAGGGGGACCTCCATCTTTCCATATTATATCTAGATAAACTGAACCAAAAAATAAATAAGAAAGAAGTAAGAGAAATGAAAGAAATTTAAAAAAAATTAGAGTTAATAGATATCTGGAAAAAGTGAATAGGGATAAAAAGGAATATACCTTCTTTTCAGCAGCACATGGTACATATACAAAGATTGCTTAGGTACTTTAGCATAGAAACATCACAAGCAAATGCAGAAAAGCATAAATAATAAGTTCGACTTTTACAGATCACAATGCAATGAAAATAATAATTAGTAAGGATTCGTGGAGAGAAATTAAAAATTAATTGGAAATTAAATAATCTAATTCTCCAAAACTGGTGGGTTAAGAACAAATCACAAAAACAATTACTGATTTCATTGAAGAGAGTGACAATGATGAGACAACACATCAAAATTTATGGGATACAGCCAAAGTAGTACTCAAGGGAAAATTTATATCCCTGAGTGCCTATATTAACAAAAAAGGGAAAGAGAAGATCAAATTGGAAATCCTAAAAATCAAAGGAGAAATTAACAAAATTGAAAGTAAAAGAACTATTGAACTAATAAACAAAACTAGGTGCTAGTATTTTGAAAAAACAAATAAAATAAAGTATAGGTTAATGTAATTTAAAGAAGAGAATCAAATTAACAGTATCATGAATGAAAAAGGTGACCTCACCTCTAATGAAGAGGAAATTAAAGTGATTATTAAGAGCTATTTTGTCCAATTATATGACAATAAATATGGCTATTTAGGAGAAATGAATGAATATTAACAAAAATATAAATTGCCTCAATTAACAGAAGAGGAAATAGAATACTTAAATAATCCCATATCAGAAAAAGAAATTGAACAAGCAATCAAGGTACTCTCTTAGAAAAAAATCTCCAGGGCCAGATGGATTCACAAATTAATTGTAATAAACATTTAAAGAACAACTAATCTCAATATACTATAAACTATTTGACAAAGTAAGCAAAGAATGAACCTTACCAAATTCTTTTTTATGATAAAAATCTGGAACTGATTCCCAAGCCATAAAGACCAAAACAGAGAAAGAAAGGTATATAGACAAATCTCACTAATGAACACAGATGGAAACAAATTAAATAAAATACTAGCTAAAAGACTACAGTAGCAAGTTATCACAAGCATTATTCACTATGCTCTTTCACTATGGAACTGATTCCCAAACCAGGAAGACCAAAACAGAGAAAGAAAGCTATAGACCAATTTCACTATTGAACACAGATGGAAAAAAAAAAAAACTTAAATAAAATGCTACCTAAAAGACTACAGCAAGTTATCACAAGGATTACTCACTATGACCAAGTAGGATTTATATCAGAAATGCAAAGCTGGTTCAATATTAGGAAAACTATCCACATAATAGACCATATCAATAAACAAACTAATACAAATCATATGATTATCTCAATAGGTACAAAAAAAGCCTTTGACAAAGTACAACAACCATTCCTTTTGAAAATACTAGAAAATACAGGACTAAAAGGGCCTTTTCTCAAAATAATAAACACTATTAATTTACAACCATCAGAAAGTATCATCCCTAATGTGGAGAAATTAGAAGCCTTCTCAATAAGATCAAGAGTGAAGCAAGGATGCCCATCATTACCACTACTATTTAATATTTTACCAGAAATGCTAGTAGTAGCAATTAGAGAAGAAAAAGCAATAAAAAAGAAACAAATTAGGCAATCAGGAAACTAAACTATGACTCTTTGCAGATGATATGATGGTATACTTAAGAGAATCAGAGAAAATCAACTAAAAAGCTAGTGGAAATAATAATTTTAGCAAAGTAGCAGGGTACAAAATAAACCCACATAAATCATCAGCATTTCTATATATTTCCATTAAAACTCAGCAGCAAGAGCTAGAAATAGAAACTCCATTTAAAATCACTTTAGACAAGATAAAATACTTGAGAATCTACTTGCCAAGACAAACTCAGGAAATATGTGAATACAACTGAGAAACTTTTCACAAAAATAAAATGAGATCTAAACAACTGGAAAAAAATTAATGGTTCATAGGTAGGACGAGCTAATATAATAAAAGTGACAATGCTACCTAAATTAATTTACTTATTCAGCACCATACCTATCAAACTACCAAAAAACTTTATTAAAGAATTAGAGGCTCCGCCCCGGGTTGAGTATGTGTATGGGGTTGGAGGTTGTGGAACACCCTGGTGATGGGGGCTGCCACTACTGGAGGGGGCAGAGGCTGGTCTGGGAAATGAAAATGGCTCCCATTGTTTGACTACCCTGCCCCTCCCCGCCCCGCCTCCTCTGGTCCCTTCCCTCTCTACCTCTCTCTTCTGCCCTTTCCCTTTTGGGGCCTCTTTCAGCCCAAAATCCTGAACTCTGACCTTGTGTAGCAGAGTCTTGAGCCTCTGGGCAATGTTAACACAAAGATGGCCAACCCAGGTGGGTCTCTGTGGCTCACACTTGAGGGAAACCTTTCCAGCTCCCTTAGGGTCCTTGCTCCTCCCGGCCAGGGACAGACACTGGCGGGATGGGGTAGGGGTGGGGGGCAGAGGCTACTGTTGAAGACCAGCTATTTCCTGGCTAATCCCCTATTTTTTTCTTTTCCTACTTGCTTGTAGATTTCTCTCATCTTGTCACCCTTTCCCATACCTCTTTATGGTCCACCCCCCCCCATATATATGTATATATATATATGCATGTGTAGCCCACTTAGCCGAGCCCGAGAAGGCTCCTCCTCACAGTGGAACTACATCAATTTCAAGTGGGTCCAGGAGGCCGCCTCCACAGCAGAACAAACTTCCTGCTGTGGAGAAGGAAATGAGCTTTGAGAAATGGAAAATCACTTCTACTGTCCATTGTAACTCCATCCAGAGTGGCTGGCAACATCATAAATCCGTAGCGCAAAGGACACAATGTTTGCAAGAGGAATAAAGAGAAATTATTTTGATGGTGAAGAAGATAATGAAGGTACCCTGGCTGGTTTTAAGGCTATTCCCTCATATAATTTTTAGCGGCAATCACTTTTAGTCACGTCTCTGGTAAAGCTACAGTTGTGCTGTCACATGCTTGTTGAGCCTAATCTGCGTTGCTCAGTTCTCATAGCAAATACTGTAAGGCAGATTCAAGAAGAAATGACCCAGGATGGAATTTGGCAAGTGATAAATGCTCAGAATACTGGACAAGCTTCTCTTGACCATGTAGTATCATTAAATATCCTTTGTCCTTCAACAAAAGAACAGTGATGGGAAATACATTCCAAGTTATAGTAGTGTCTCAAAAGACTTTGAAGATATCCAGTCCCAAGATATTATTTCTGACCTGTCCACAGTTACATCAATACAAGCTTCAAGAAACCCTCAAGATAATATTTGGAAAATGGAGAACTCTCCTAAAAAAAGGGGGAAACTTTCAGAAGTCACTAGATCAAATATTTGAAACTTTGGAGAACAAAAATCCTATTTCTCTTAATTCCGTAAAATATTTATTTTCAGATGGTGACAATTTTTGTGATGATCTTGATATAGTATTAGGAATGATGAGCAACACAAAGAAATGGAACATGGTGATGTGCTTGAGAGCTTTTCATCTCATACAAGGACAAATTCTAACTTAAATTGTAAATCTGATATAAATGAGCATGACCATAATGTGGAAATCCTTGTTGAAAATGGTTAAGTTCAAAGAATGATACTTTGAAGAAATCAAGAACTTTTGAAAAAATAAGACTTCAAATAGTTTATTATTAAATGTATATGTAATCTACATAAAAGATTAAAAGCACTTTGTTTTATGAAATAGCATCATCTTTAAAGCTAATGTGCTAATTGCCTTTGACAATTTTGATTTGTCCACTGAAATTTAAATACCTAACAAATAGCTACAAGGTCTGAAACTTCCAAGATTAGGCATAGCCTACTTTTTTTTTCCTGTTTCAAGGCAGAAAGGGAGACTGGTACAAATATGTTCTTCAATATTTTTATTTAACCTTTTTTTTAAGGTTCTATACTTAAACTTTCTATTGCCCTGATTCCTTTATCTTGCATCTTTTCTTTTTCAGCTACAGTCATCAATCTTCAACTTTATTAGTCTAGATAGTTTTGTATGTTTGGGGCAAGGTTTTGCCTTTTAAATATATATTTTTGAAAAAAATTTATACTTGTATTAGTGTTTAGATTTTCTAGTTATTTTCCTAAAAAAGTATATTTTTACTATAAATATCTTTTTTGCTGCTAATTCATTAATTTTTTCATAGCATCAACACTTGGAATTGGTATATTTTTGTTAAATTTTTGAAACTTTCGTTTTTCAAAATAAACTATGTTATAGTTCAGTAAACTGTAAATATGCAACATGCTTTATAGAGAGCTCCCTATATGTTTTTGGGGTCCTGAGTGGCGTATGGTGGCATAGGATTGTTAAGACAGGAAAAAGAAAATGAGAACAACCAGACTAGTGGTTAGCCCATGCTGATCTAACCCTATGGGATTTGGACTTTATTTTATATTGGTTTCAAACAAAGAACAAAGAGTCACAGCTGTGAAGGGGTTACAAATCATACACAATCCATTAAAGTCTAAAAGTAGAGAGATGGGTACAAGGGCAAGGGCCAAATTCCAACCACCAATTAGTAGGCATTAATTCTGGGAGCAGAAATATATTTCATAGAGATGTTTATTAATTGCTTTCTGCCTTGATTTACAGATCTGGACCTGGTCAGATAAAGTCTGGCTTCAGTCTTATCTCTATCTTTGTCTGAGTCCAGCCTTGACTATATTTTTAGAGTTCAGGCTTCTTAATTATCAAGGAGAGAATTTTTTTAACTCAGTAGTTGCTGGTCTGCTAAGGACTCAAAGCTTTTCAATAAGTCTATAATGTTTTTCCAACAAGAAAAGGTATGGATCATAAGAGGTGTCAAAAGAGGGGTCTCAGATTTTTTTCTGTTCTCTTATTGGCTTCCCACAATGCTTTAAAATGTAAGAACTGTTTTCATAATCATGTAGTACTTTAAGTTAAGAAACTTATATCACTTTTTATACTTGAGCATCATGAGAGGGGAAAAAATGCTGAATATAGATATAGTTCTATTAAAAGTCATGCCTAATGTTAATTCTGAATATAAATTTTGATGTAGGATTTTTATGTGGGAAAACTCTTGCACTAATTACTAAGTAAAGTGTTATTGGGGGCCTTATAATCTCTATCATTTTGTTCTTATGTACATCTAAATTAATATGTTCTATTACTGTCTTAAAGTTTTCTGTATAGCTGTATAGCTATAAAGTTTTCTGTATAGCTTTAAATAAAGAATACATTTGTTAAAAAAAAGAATTAGAAAATATTATAACAAAGTTGATCTGGAAGAAAAAAAGATTCAAGAATATTGAGGAAACTAATGAAAAAAAATGTGAATGATGGAGACCTAGTAGTATCAGAACTTAAATTTTACTATAAAGCAGTGATCGTCAAAACAATATGGTGCTAGCTAAGAGATAGAAGGGTGGATCAATGGAATAGACTTGGGGTAAATAATTTCAATAACTAGTGTTCAGTAAACCCAAAGATCCAAACTTTTGGGACAAGAACCCAGTATTTGACAAAAACTTCTGGGAGAATTGGAAAGAGCATAGAAAAAATTAAATTTAGATCAACATCTCACACCATATACCAAGATAAATTCAAAATGGGTAAATTACTCAAATGTAAGTAGGGAAATTATAAGTAAACTATGTGAACATAGAATAGTATACCTGCTAGATCTATAGGAAAGGAAAGAATTTAAGACCAAGCAAGAGATATAGAACATTACAAAATATGAAATGAATAATTTTGATTATGTTATATTTAAATTTTTTGTACAAAGCCAATGCAACCAAATTTAGAAGAAAAGCAATAAACTGGGAAAACATTTTTATAACAAAAGTCTCTGACAAATGTCTAATTTCTCAAATTTATAAGGAACTAAGTCAAATGTACAAGAAATCAAGCCATTCCCCAATTTGCAAATGGTCAAGGGACATAAATAGACATTTTTTAGGAGAAGAAATCAAAACTATCAATAATTATGTGAAAAAGTGTTCTAAATCCCTCCTGATTAGAGAAATGCAAATCAAAACAACTAAACAACTCTGAGGTACCACCTCACACCAAGCTGATTGGTCAATAGGACAGTATAGATTAATAATAAGTGTTGGAGGTGTAAGAGTTAAATTAGGGGCTGGTTAATCCCTACACATCTAGAGAACCTCTAGGTCCTGCATTAAATTAGAGAAAGGGATTAAGAATTCCCTTTTACAATATGGCAAAATTGGTACTCTAATGCATTGCTGGTGGAGTTGTGAATTGATCTAACCATTCTGGAAGGCAATTCCTTCCAGTAATTCCAGTATTCCAATAATTTGGAATTATGCCCAAAGAACTTTAAAAGAATGCATACCCTTTCATCCAGCAATATCCCTACTAGGTTTGTCCCCCAAAGAGATAATTAAAAAGGTTATACAAAATATTCTTAGCATCACTCTTTGTAGTGGCAAATAATTGGAAAAAGAGGAGGCATCCCTTGATTGGGGAATGGCTGAACAAATCATGTTATATGATGGTGATGAAATACTATTATGCTGTAAGAAAGGATGAACTAGAGGGTTTCTACATGAACTAGAAGAACCTCCATGCAGAGTTAAATTAGTAGAACCAAGAGAACATTGTAAGCAGAAAACGAAACACTGTAGAATGATCCAATGTAATGAACTTTACTCATATTAGCAATGCAATGATACAGGACAATCGCGAGGGACTTATGAAAAAAGAATGCTATCCACATCAAGAGAAAGAACTGCAGGAGTAGAAATGCTGAAGAAAAACATATGACTTGTCCCTTCTTTATTTGCGTATGAGTTAGGGTTTGGCTTTTAAAATATTGTTCTATTGCAAAATTGAATAATATGGAAATAGGCATCAAGTGATAAAATTTATATAGCCCAGTGGAATTGCATGTTGGCTCTGGGAGGAGGAGAGGGAAAGAAAATTAATCATGTAAACACAGAAAAATATTTTAAACATTAAAATTAAAAAATAAAATTAGACTTTTAAAAATTAAAAAATTAAATGGATAATTGCATTAAGATAAGAAGGATGACCTCAATTCTAGAAATGGAAAACAAAAATTAACAAAAAAAGCTTTACAACTTTACTATCAAGGCAGAGTGTTCTACATACGGTAGATGCACAGTAAATGTATTGGAAATAAAGTCATGAATGAGGAATTTGGCATATATTAGCAAAGAAGACAGCCTAAATTGTTAATAATAAAGCTATCCATAATGCCAAGTTTTCTAGGTAATTACTAGCAACTCATAATGATAATGAAAAGAAAAGTGAGATTATTTTCTGTATTTTTTAAAGAACCTGAATACAACTTTGGAGATGTAACAGTGAATACAGTAGTATATGATCATCAGCTCCCCTAGGTTTCACAATTTCTTTGGTTTTACTAGGTTATTTTCAGCAAAAAGAGAAATGTGATCCATTGGGGGCCTGACTATAGGACCTTTTATTGCTTTTTGCATTAAAATGTAATAAAGAGGATGATCCCAACAAGCCTAACAAGTCGATTGTACAGAAATAATGCCAGTAACTGAAATAGATGTAACAACCACATTCGGGAGAGCAATGTGAACAGTCACCATTCAAGATGGGAAGGGAATAAAACTCTGACTTTTAACAAAGAAGAGGGAATTAAAATTTAATAATTCTGATATTAATATTGTCATCAATAAATTCCAAAGCAATAGGGCTTCAGTCTCAACTCTACAACCACATTACTAATACAGTAATGAAGACTGTTGTGTGACACATAAAATAAAACTGACACAATATATATCAGTTATATTCAAATCCTTCTCCTATACTCCAAGCCAAAGAATTATATTGTAAATTAAGTTTCCAGCTGCTACTGTACTGGTTTTTTAAAAGGACCATGATGAAAATGGCATGCTAATAGTGAGATTTAAGTTTGTCACTTTGAAGCTTAGCTAGCTTTAAGCTAATGAACATGATAATCATGATAATAACTTAAGGTATCCAGATGTATGAGTTCAGCAGTTTGAGCTGGCATTATTTTTTTAGATTGAAGTTCCTTTGTCATGTGAGAAGGGAATTTGTATTTTTATTTGATCAAGCAGAGATTTGGACTATCCTTCCATTGGTTTTGAATTTGGGTCAATCAGCAACCAGGAAATTCATCCCATAGGCACTGCCCCCCTGGATGGTACCAGGCTAAAGGAGGAATTGTGATTGGCTCCTTGGGGGTGATATAGTAGAGCTAGTGGGTGAAGGGAACAGCATATAAGGTGAGACCCAGCAGGAAGCAGGGGGTGCCTGAGAGGGTGGGTAGAGGGGTTGTTTCTGAGGCTGAGATTCAGAGACAGACTCTGGGTTGTTAGACTTTAGGTTGTTAGGTTAGGTGATTCTTTACCTCTTTTCTATATTTCCATCTCTTATTATCTTTATCTTACTATAATAAAGCTATTAGAGCTATTAACAGTCTTGTGACTTAAGGGTTAATTTCTATAAATGGTGACCACAATATTTTTTACTCTTATAATTTAGTCAAACCTATTCTAACCATTACAATAGATGGAATCTCTAAATTTACAAAATAAACAGATAGTTGCTTTCCTCTTTCTTAAAAGCACAGTGTGGAAGTTATGAAATATCCAAGACCCAGTTAATTTCACAGCTGTTAATGATTCAGGAAAAATCATTAAATGTTTCCTAGTCCTGATGCCAAAAAATATGCTTTATGGAACCCAGAAATCTGAAGAATGAAATGACAGTGTTACTGAGCAAGTAGAAAATGCCTAGAAGTGATGCTCCCTTCCCTTTCTGTCCCCTTTTCCTCTCTTTTTATGTCACATTTTTTAAATTACTGTCACTTTACAATAATTTCCTTCCCAAAAGTACTCCATCCTATAACAAGGTATATTTAAATGAAACAAAACCAATTATTAGCCATGTGGCTTTAAAGGAAAAAAAAGTGCCATATGTTTCATTATCAATGTCCTGGACTTTATTCCTCTTTATATTCTCTAGATTACTCTTTTCTTTTAATGTTCATTTTCTTGGTTTGTTTCATATCAATTCATATAGCTCTTCCTAAATTTCTCTTAATTCTATGAACTCATTGTTTCTTATGATACAATAATATTTTAACACATAAATTTAACTCAGTTTGTTCATCTATGGCACATCTGATATGATGGCTATGGTAAGCCAAGGAAACTTAAATGAAATTAATTAATAGCCTAGCATGTGTCATGCACTGGGCTAA
This sequence comes from Gracilinanus agilis, assembly GCF_016433145.1. Lineage (NCBI taxonomy): Eukaryota > Metazoa > Chordata > Mammalia > Didelphimorphia > Didelphidae > Gracilinanus > Gracilinanus agilis. The sequence continues at coordinate 102,881,192 of NC_058130.1, forward strand.
GTGATGAAAATATAAAGAAAGGTTTTAAAAAACTGAAGAGCCAATGCTCTCATGGAACTGAAAAATCTATTAGAGTGCACAATATACAAACAACTCTATAAAAAAAAGGCATATACAACATTAATTCATGATAATCTTAGGAGGAAAGAGGCCTTGGGAAAGGCTCTTGAAGAATGTAAAATTTTAGCTGAGTCTTGAAAGAAGTCAGGGAAACTAGATGGAGACAAAGAGGGAAAAAAATCTAGGAATGAAAGACATTTAGAAAAAAACAACATTGTTTCTACTTTATTTAAACCACAAAACATTCTGCTATAAATATGTATTTATTTATGAGGTCTTTCTTTTTGTCTTTGACCTCTTTGGAATATGTACCCATAATTATTATTACAATGTCAGTGCTGGATTAACTTTCCCAGGTATACCCTCAAAATGAACCACATTATAATACTATATTTTCCTCAGCAATAACCAAAAGTTCTAATAATCTTAAGCTTGCCAAAGAATCTACTTTTATCAGGCCAGAAACAAAATCAGGACCATGAGTAAATAGTATTTGAACTATTAGCCTAAAATGTCATGAAAGGTAAATCATTCTACCAAAAATTACAAAAATTATAGGCCTGTTTTCTTAATGACTTTTTCATAGAAATGATAGTAACATTTAATATTTATATATTTTTAGTTATTAACTATGCTACAGATATATTGAGCTTGATCCTTACAATAATCTTTGATTGAGAATAATGACTGTGAAAAGGAAAAAAAAATATTATGTATTTCCTATATGCTAGGCACTATGCTAAGCATTGTGTCTAAAAAGAAAGAAAAAAGACAAGGTCCCCTTTATCAAGGAGATCTCATTCTAATAGGGAAGTAATTAATAAATAAAATTGTATATGCAAGATATATATGTACATACAAGTGTGTATGCATGTAGGCATGTAATGTAATGTGTACAGAAGTAATCTCAGATGGGATGTACTAACTTTAAAATTCATTTTTATTCCCAAGATGTTTAATGAGGAAAGTGAAGATAATTAACTATATTTAGATATTGAAAAGATCTCATTTTAATGTAGAAGATAACATGCAGACGATTGTGAGCCAACAAGAAATAGGGTAAATTATAGATAATCAATCACCCAATTAGCAATGATTATACATCTAATATGTGCCAAACCTGAATTTCAAATCTGGCCTTAGACTATAGTTGTTTGACCTTGGGCAAGTCATTTAACCTGTTTACCTTAGAGACATCTAGGTAACTCAATGAAAAGAATACTGGGCCGAGAGTCAGGAAGACCTGATTTCAAATCAGGACTCAGATATTTACTAACTGTGTGACTCTGGGAAAGTCACATAACCACTAGAAGGAAACCATTCCAGTATCTTTGCCAAGAAAACACATTAGATATATGGTCCACAGGATCACAGAGAGTGAATGATTGAAGGACAAACACCTGCCATGCACAGTGCTGGGGATACAAAAAAAGACAGAAGATAGGACCTGATCTTAAAGAATTTATAATGTAATGGAGGAAACAATCATGTAAACAATAATATACAAAACAACTCAAAAGAGGACAAATAGGAAATAATTAACAGAGGGAAAACATTAGAGTTAAATTAGGGTTTGGGAAGAATTCCTCTAGAAGGCGAGATTTTATTTGGAACTTAAATGAAGCTAGAGAGAAAAATATTTGAAAATATAAAAGGGAATTCTTAATCCCTTTCTCTAATTTAACTGGGGATCTGGAGGTCCTTTTACCATAGAGATGTAGAAAGATATACCAGCCCACAGTGAAAGGAAGTAGAAACCAGAGAGACAGGAAGTGAGGTAAGAAGGGGTTATAAAAGGCCAGCACGAGGACAGAGAGGGACTTTTTGGCCTTTTTGAATTGGGAGATGGTTGGTCATTGGTAGTTGGTCATTGGGGGTTGGTTGCTGGTATTGTGGGTTGGTGATTAGTTGGTGTTTGGGAAGATATATAGATATATTGATTCTGCCTGGTGAACTGAACTGAAGGATGATCAGCTGGACTTTCTCTAATGGCAATTATAGGTAGTTATAGCTAGTTAGGTAATTTATCTCTCTATCTCTTTCTTATATTTCCCTCCTTTTACTATATTCCTATTAAACTAAACTGTTAAAAGCTGCTCTTTTATTTTGTCAAACTCCTAATTTAACCCTTACATTTAATTGGCAAGCCAGCTAGGAGCTTAAGAGGCAGAGCTTTTCAAGCATGGTGGACAGCCAGAGAGTTTGGGGTAGGATAGATAGATTGGAGAATCATCAACATAGAGTTGATGATTAAAATCCATGGGAATTGATAGGATCAGTAGGTGAATCAGAATATAGTAAGAAGAGAAGAGAGCCCAAGGCCAGAACCATGTAGGACACCTGCATTTAGTGATGCATTTAGAGATGGTTATCATTTAGAGTTATCAAGAAAAACTCTAATAAATTAATTCACATTATGGTGACAGTGTAAACATTTCTTATTTTGTTGTCTCTTCCTATGATAGTTCTACTTACTGAGACAAAAAAAGTTTTTTTTTTTTTTAAGGAATAAGTCTATGAACAATAAGATTAGAAGCTTCAGTAACAATAAGTGAAGATGTTATTTGGTGGGGGAGTGATTCTAGAGCCTTTCTGAACACAATCTTGCATTTATTCCCTAATTTTATCTACTTGTATCAGTAATTCTTGCTATTGCTGCTACATAGAAAACACCTGCTCTCATACTGATATTGCTCCTTTTTTCCTGTAAGACAATCAAGAGACTTGTTTCCCTAAAACAGGGGGATTTCCATCACTGTAACATAAAGATGCATCTTGGATTGGATTACAGATAGGTTACTATTCCTAAATGTGTTTGTGTGCACTTCTTTTATTTGGGGGGGGGAGTGGAAATAAGTAAGTTCCCTTCAGAGATATAATTTGAAACCGATATCACAGTTTATAGTTTCTAGGGTCTCTGGGGTCATTGACAGATCAAGTGACCTTGTGAGGTGGTCACAGCACCAGAACAAGTCAGTAACAAGAATCGAACTCAAGTCTTTCTGACTCTGAGGCCAACTTTCTATAAATTAAGTCAAAGTTATGAGCTTCCTCCCTCTCCTTCTCCCTCTTTTTCTCTCTCTTCTTCCCCTGCTTTTTCCTTTGCCAACATATCTCTATCTCTGTCTCTCTCTCCATGTCTTATCATCATAATTGCTTCATTTTATATAATATATGTGTGTATGTATGTATTATACAAATAGTGCATTTTTGCAGGTGTATGTTTATAAAGAATACTATCTTTTTTTAAACCATTACCTTCCATCTGAGAAATAATACTATATACTAATACTAAAACACAAGGGTGGCAAGGGCTAGGCAATGGGGATTAAGGGACTTTCTTGGGTCACACAATTTAATGCCAGATTAAAACCGAGGACCTCTTGCCTTTAAGCCTAACTGTCCATCCACTGAACTACCTATTTGCCCCCTAAAGAATGTCGACTTGTCAAATTCTAGAAAGGTTAAATGATATTTTCCAGAGCTAACACCAAGAAACAATAGTGAAACTTGGGCCTCACAGCTTCAAATCTAGTTTTCTTTCCTCTTATATAATTTAATAGAATCATTATTTCTCCAAGCTGAGAATGAGTTGCTCTCCTATTGGGCTTAGAGATATTCCCCTCTTATGTTCAGATATGCTTAGGAGGGTATAGTTTGGAAAAATGCAGGTAAAAGTAGACACAAATAACTGTCTTTTTACAAGCTGCATGACCTTGGATAAAGTAAGTTTCCTCAATGGTTCTCATTTTTCTCATCAATAAAATGAAGTGGTTGGACTAGATGATCTCTAGGGTCCTTCCTAACCAACATAATGCTATTGAAAAGTATCATTTTTTAATATTAAAAAGAGCATTGAGGTCTTGTTTTATAAACTTAGAAAAAATATCCATAGAAATTAGAAATATCCTCATTACAAATGAAAAGTCAAATATTCTCATAATTCTATGCTTTTGAAATATCCTCTGCACTAAATAAATATCAATATGTAGAATTATATTAATTTGCAGATTGAACAAACACCATGAAAAGACAATGGATGTAATGAATTTTCTGTGGATAATTCAAACTGCTGGCTCTTCAACCTAACACAACCAAACATATGAAAAAGCAGATAGAACAGTAGTCAGAAGTAGAGTGTCTGCATTTTCAATCAAGTGAAAGGTCAGATGATTTTCTAGGTAGTTCTGATTGAGATCTAATGACAATTCTTGGCATTAGGCCATTTTAATGAACCATTAGCATCATTGCCTAGTAACCACTGTCACATTAGATTTTTCCACTGGAGTATTTGTACCAATGAGTCATTACCCTAGAGAATGGTTAGTTAAGAGAGTGAATAAATGATAAAAAGGGCACTGGAAAATATTAACTGTTGGGCAATTCTTGGTATTGTGGGCACCACCTCCTTGTGACCTTAAAAACAAATCCTTAATAATCCAAATAACATTCACTTGTCAAAGGGTAGGTACATAATGAAACTTGATTAAGTTAGGGACCATAGAGACCATTAAATGAAAGCCTTCATGAACTATAATTCATTCATACATTCACTAACAGTGCAGTCATTATATTAATTATGAAACTCTGGCCAAATATTTTTCTTTTTCTTTTGTGATTCCATCTGTTATATAGAAATCAGGAATTTCTTTGAACACAAAGTAGAAATGAAACACGTGGCTTTGTAGTTTATATTTAATTTGTGCAATATTATCTGGATCCCTAGTTGTTAAATTTTTGGAAAATGAGATGGCTAATTTTTCCTATCTGTGCTTCTCGTAATTAATAAATTCTATTTTAAAAATTACAGAAAAATAGAATCACACTCTGGCTATGGGCTCTAGTTCTAGACTATTAGAACACATCTATGTTGAGAAAGGCTTTAAAGCTTCATCTCACATAAGGTTTTAAGAAGTCTCTCTCCATGTCTGGTCCACAAATTTCTTCATTTCTACCATGATGTACTAAAAGACTTAAAATACTTTTCAAAGAGTACCCTATAATCTTTGTTACAAGCAATGGATTGTTGATTTGATGAGACCAAGGATATTGTAAGTATAAGTCACTTCATATTTTGCTGTTTCCTGGCCTCAAACTTAGGAAAAACAGGGAAGCCTCTAATTGGAGATGAGCTATGTGCCTATATATTATTTTAATTTTCTAATGGATCCATCATGTCAACAATGTGGTTATTCCCTGTAATGTAGCACATATAAGTTTTCTTTCATTATGGAATTCTCAACTATCTCCTCCCATAAACTGATCCAAAGGATGCTATCAGTGCACCGGAGGCCTTTCTTTTGATCTTTTACTCTTCTATCAGTATAACTATAATACATAGATTATCTATTCCTTTCACAGAACACATGACTTGTTTGTCTCCTTTCCTAATTATTTAGTTCCTACAGAAATATCATTCACGAGCTTTTTATTAGCAAGATCTTATTGTTAACGTACTACAGTTTATATACTTACCACATGTCCCTCCATGCCTTTAAATTATTGTTTTTCCTCTTGTGAACTGGACCTTTGATTTAATCAAACTAGGGAACTCTTCGAATGGAATGTGTTCTAACATTACAGATGAGCAGCTTTTTTGTAAATTATGTAATCAGGGAATTGTCTGAGATATTGAGAGGCCAAAAGGATTATTTTTAGGGTCACAAAGCCAGAATATGGCAGAGGAAGGGCTTGAACCTGCCCTTTACTGATATGAGGCCAGCCTATTTTTCATTATGTCATACTGTTTTTCATCCCTAAGTTTTACATATATGAACATATGTACATATGTTAATTGATACCTACGTGTTCACATGCATATGACTAATTACATTTTTAATATTTTTATTGTATAGAACATTCCAAATATCTTCTCAGATTTTGGAGTAATTAAAACTTAAGCTATTAAAGCTTAAAACTTCACTAAGATTTTTGAGATACTTTTTATAATCATAATTTGAAATTCATTGAAATCTATTAACAATGTGTGGTTGGAATGGCTATTAATAATATAATAATAATGTTAAAATCACAGGAGCATTTTGGTGGAGTTTGAACTGATTAGAGCTAAACTATATATTTTCAGTCAGTCAAAAACCATTTATTAAGCACTTACTTTGTGCTAGGCACAGTGCTAAGAAGAAGGAATACAAAAACAAAAGGCCAAAAGAAGTTCTGCTCTCAAAGAACTGACAGTTTAATAGGAAGATATGCAATCTTCTAAGGGTAGACAAGGTATATACAGGATAAATTAGAGATAACCTTAAATGAATACATTATCATTAAGGAAAACTGGAAATTGTAAAAGGTAGCCTTTTAGCTGAGACCTGAGAGAAGTGGTTGGAGATAAGAAAAATAATTTCGGGCCTTGAGGGATAACCACAGAAATTGTACTGAGTTAATAGATTGTGTCCTAAGACCTAAGTGAATGATGGAAGGGGCCACTTTTACTGGAAGCAGTTAATTTGGGCGGGGGGGCAAAGAAAAAAAAACCTGAAGTGTAAATGTCTAGAAAGGTAGGAAGGACTATAAAGTGCTTTAAAGGACAAAGATTTTATATTTGATTCTGGAGATACTAGGGAGTCACTGGAATATATTAAATAAGAGGTGCATTTTCAAACCTGTGCTTTAGAAAGAACATATTAAGAGCAATTTAATAATTTTGTGGAAGATGGAAGTTTGATGAGGGAAGTCAACCAAAATACAAAATATTTGAGGCAAGAGGTAATGGGGACCTTCAATAAAGTGATGGCATTGATGGAAGTGAGGAGAAATCATATGCAAGGAATGTTATGAAGGAAGAAATAGGACATAGCAACTTAGTAGATAAGGAATCACAACAAAGTTGAAAATATGGTTGGTTGAAAAATGCCCTTTATTAGTGATAGGAAACTTAAGAAGGTTGGGAAAGAAGTGAGATGGAGGACATAATTAGTTAAGTTTTTGAACCTATTAAATTTAAGATGTTTATGGGATATCCCATTTAAAATGTTTAAGAGCCAATTGAATACATGAGACTAGATGTTACAAAACAGCTTAAGACTGAATTAAAAAGAGCTAAAATTCATCTGCATAGATTTTGTGGTTGAAACCTCCTTTTAAGGAGGGAGAATATCTCAGCACATCTCTTCATTTCTCACATGGCTGCACTACATTGGAATTTTCCTGATTTTTCCAGTATGTCCCTATGCCAGGTAATTTCCCTAACTCCCAATACCCCATTTTAGCTCTTTTTGTTTCTTGTACTTTCCTATTAGATTGTAAGCTCAATGAGAGCATAAACTACTTTTTGTTTGTGTTTGCTTTTGTATTTATACCTTTGGTGCTTACGACAGTGCTGAAGCACATAGTAGGTACTTAATAAATGTTTATTGACTGACTGATTCTATAGGATTTGATGGAAAAGTTTAGAGAAGAAAGAGAAGAAGGCTCAGGAAAGAACCTTCAGGGACACTGGACACTCATGGTGAATGGATATGGCATGGATGAAGATGCAGCAAAGGAAATTGAAAAAAAAAGAGTTTAAAGTGATAGAATGACTATTTATGAGTAGTGATATGGAAAAATCTAGAGAGAATTTAATATCAAGGAAAAGAGAGCTATTGAATGTCAAAAACTACAGAAAGATAAGAAATATGAAGACTGATAAAAGGTCACTAAATCTGGTGATTAGGAGATTACTATTCAGTTTGGTGTTATTCATTTCAGTTAAACATCAGGGAAATATTTATTAGGAAATTTTCCCATTCTCATCCTAACATGATGTTGAATAATAAATGGTTTAATATCCTTAATATTTTGGGTCTTGGAATGACTAATAAGTTTATCTTTAAACCTAAGAATAAAGCTATCTATTTTGGAAATGATATGACTAGTTCTCAAATAATTTTGCAAATGTAAGATTTATTTAATGGATGAATGATTTAAAAATTAATAATAGTGAATAATGGTAAAAGTCCTATCATCTTACACATGAAAAATTTTCAGGTTGTTTTTATTTTACATTATATTGCATTGTGTTTTGCTATGATATGCTATTTTAATGGATTATCATAATAATTCTGATAGAGAGAGTGGGCCCTGATGATTTTCATAGCCTCATAGGGTTACAGGTTTAAATCTTAAAATGACATTATAGATCATCAAGATCAAACTCTTCATTTATAGGTAAAACTGAATAAAATTTATAAAAATAAGAACCATACTCCAAATGACAAATGTTGAAAGGATATGAACATGCAGTTTTCTGAAGAAAGGATAAGTTATATACAGACATATTAAAAATACCCAATGACTATTGATTAGTGAAAGAGGCAGTTAAAAACAATTCTGAAGTATGAATGACTTCACAACTATGAGAAGTTACTGGATGAGGAAAAAATAGATATACTAATTGGTTGGTGGAATAATGAACTGGTATAGCCTTTCTGGAGAAGAAATTGGAAGTATTTTAAAAAGTAATAGACTAAGGAAAAATTTGTTTGTTTTTCTTGAAGATAGAGATTTTAACTAAGAACTGAAGGAATCTGGGGATATCAGGATGTGGAGCTGAGAATGGAGAGAATTCTAGGTACATGGTATAGGCAAAGAAAATTTCTGGAGTCAAGCAAAGGACAAACTATTGCAAAGAACAGCATGGAAGTGAATGTCAAAAATATAAATAAAAGAGAGAAGGAACAGATCAATAAATAGGAGGTATATTTTAAAAATAATATAAAAAGATTAAATTTAAAACCCCCAAATAAATGGAATCTTAAAATAGAAATCCTAAAAATCTAAAGAGAGATTAATAAAATGGAAAGTAAAAAACACTAAATTAATAAATAAAACTTGGAGCTAGTATTATGAAATACAAATGTAATAAGATAGATAAATCATTGGTCAATTTGACCTTTTAAAAAATAAATAAGAAAATCAAGTTACCAGCATCAAAAATTAAAAGGTAAATGTAAAACCAATGAAGATGGAATTAAAAGAATTATTAGAAGTTATTTTGTTCAATTATATGCTAATAAATCTAACATTCTAGGTGAAAGGATAAATATTTACAAAAAATATAAATTGCTCAGATTAACAGAAGGGGATCTTAGAAACAGAACTGGAGAAAGCATCAATGACCACTCTAAGAAAAAAATCCCCAAAACCAGATATATTCTCAAGTGAATATTATCCAATATTTGAGCAATAATTGCTATGTAGATTAACTGGGAAAATAAGCAAAGGAGTCCTACCAAATTTCTTTGATGATATAAATATAGCTTTGATAACCTAAACAAGCGAAGACCAAAATCAGAGAAAGAAAACTATAGATCAATTTCTTTAATGAATATCAATGAATGAATTTTCAATTAAATGTTATAAGGAAATTATAATAATATATTTCAAAGATTAGAAAGTATGAAAAGGTAGAATATATCAGAAAATGCAGGACATAATTTATTACACATAAAATATTAACAAAAATCATAAGTTATCCTATGGATAAAAAAGACTTTTACTTAATATGCCACCCTATCCTATTAGAAACATTAAAAAGCATAAGAACCAGTTGGGCCTTTCTGAAAACCATAAGTAGTATCTATTTAAAGCCAAAAGCAACAATTATTTGCAATGGGGATAAACTTCAAGACTTCCCAATAAGATCCAGAGTCAAGCAATGATGTCCATTATCATCACTATTATTAAACACTTTATTATGAATGCTAGCAATAGGGCAAGAAAAAATTGAAGTAATAAAAATAGGCAATGATGAAACAAAACTTACTTTTGAAAATGATATGACTATGTCCTTGGAGAATTAACTAAAAATGTAGCTGAAAAAAGAACAATTTCAGTAAAGTTGCATGCTATAAAATGAACTCAGACAAATCATCAGCACTTCTATTTATTACCAATGAGATGTAACAGAAAGAGATAGAAATACAAATTCCATTTAAGATAACAACAGATAATATAAACTATTGGGGAGTCTACCTGCCAAGACAAACCCAGACATTAGCTCAATTCAGTTATAAAACAGGAGGCCTGAACTCTTTTGGGTTATGTAAGTAGAGAGAAGTGGATGTGTCTGAGAGATGTGGAGAACAAAACTACAATCATTAGTGACTGATTGGATGTTAGTAAGAGAGATGTGATTTTATGTTAAAAATTATTTCACAGCAACCAAACTATAATTATCAGGTGACTTAAAACAAATCAAGTTATCCATCCAAACAATCAGAAAGGGATAAAAGGTAATTCATTGCATATAAATAACAAAAATATTCATATTTATGATTTATATATATAGAATCTAATACGATTCATATGATAAATTATTGGAAGGATAGCCAAATAATGAAAGCATGATGTCTTCAATTCTACAGATTAGGAGGCTGAGACAAAGGATTTTCCCTGAAATACACAACTAGTAAGTTTCAAAAACTACTACTTGAATACAGACTTTATGACATTTAATACACTGTTCTTTCTACTCTCTCTCATATCTCCTTAATTGCTACTCAATGGATTTGAACTCAGACTTTCAAAATCAAGTTCAGAACTTCCCCTTTTATACGATACTTCTAAATCATTTAATGTGAGCATATCAGCCAACTATAATTTCAAAGAAATATGAAATTTTCCTGGTCAGACATCATAGATCCTGCCTGTCTGCATTATGCCTCTTGGGTCATTTTGACTTGAATTTAAATAAGCCAGAAGAGAGAGTGGGGATTTTATGAAGTGAGCAATTATAATTAACTCAGGCATGAGTCCCATTAAATGTAGGAAATCCTATCAAGGAAATGGCATAATTATCTTCAAATTCCCAAACCTGTATTACACACTCATTTGCACACATTTAACATTATGAACAGGAGTTCTGGCAAGATGGCGGCTTGAGAGGTTATAAAAGAGTGCAGTGCCTAAAAGTCCCACATGAATAGAAATGAAAGTATCCTTGAATTAATAATAAAGTGAAGTAAGAATGGAGAGAGGGAGGGGGAAGAAAAGAAAAATGAATGGAGATAGACAGAGAAGAAGAAAAAAGAAAGTGAAGAATAAAGAAAAAGGAGGTAGGGAGTGAGAAAGGAAAGAAGGGAATGAACAGAGGGAAGAAGAGAAACCAGAGGATTTCAAAAGGCACATGTTTCAGATAAGAAAAATAAAAATAACAATAAAATGAGCAAGGAATGGGGCACCCTCCAACATAATTTATACCATATATTTAATGTTTTAAGAAATAATTCACCAAAAAGAGAAAAAGAGCTTTTCAAATAAAAAAGAAGTAGGTACATCATGTATTGAGAACTAAGAATAATGTATTATTGTAAATAATCCATATATTAGCCTTGTCCTGAGGTAATATAAAAAACTAGAGGAAGGTCTCTATCACACTGCTTGGAACCCCTGGAGATACCAGAACTTCACTTTAGATTTATCTTCTACTCTTTTTATCTGTACTTATATTTCTGGTTTTTCAACAATGTACATTTAAACATTTATTCCTTCAGCAGATATTTATTGAGCACCTACTGTATTTCCTGAAGGTTCTTCAGTATCTGATCAGCAAAATTCAAACTCTAAAGCCAGAGATTCAATATATTTCCCTTAAATTGCTTCAGCCAAAATTGACTACTGACTGAAAACCTTACAATGATTAGTTGTAGCCCTAATGAACACTTTTGCCAATTTGCCTTTATAGAATTTCTTCCCTATCTCTACCTTATCTCTGATTTTAGAAATCTTACTCATTCTTCAAAAACTAGCTTTAATCATACCTATGTAAAGCCTTTATTAATACCATTAGCTGTGAATTATTCTCTAACATCTCATTTAATTGCCTTAGGTACTCATATCCTAGGACTATTACAATTTTTATTTTCTTAATCTATGCATATATCTGAACATCTAAATGCAAACTCATTAATGGCAGGGAACAAATTTTATTTATTATAACATAAAACCCAAATAATTGTTATATTTTCCCAAAACTAATCACTTTCCCTATTTTAGTAGAGGTACTTCTATTCTTTTAGTCTCAGTTCTCAACTTGAGTTATTCTCTACTTTTTCCTGTATATCCAAATTAGTGGCCAGGTCTTTTTGATTCTAACTAAATTATATCTCTCAAGTCAGTATTTTTTGAACATTCACCATAACCTACTCTAGTTAAGATCTTCATTATCTCTCATCTGGATTACAGTGGACACAGGAAACAGCGTCCTCCCAAATGATGCTTGTTTCCTCAGGCTCTTCCCTCATCAATCCTTTTCCACATATCATCATCTGACTAAAGCAAAGATTTGTCCACATCACACTTAAGCTTAAGAACTACAATAGGTCTCTGTTGTCTCCTGGATAAAATACAAGCCCATCTCTGGCATTTAAAACCTTTCTCAATCTGTTTCTAACATGTGTTTCTTCAATAATCTCTCATTATTTATGCACTGTGCATTCTGGCCAGACTGGTCTTCTAGCTCTTCCTTATAAAAGGTAATTCATTTATCACCTCTATGCCTCTGTGCAAACTATTCCCTATGTTTGGAATGTTGCCTTTTTTCAACTCAGAATCCTTTGTAATAGAAATTTTATATTCTTAATATGTAGTCACATTTATTTATGAAAAGGTTTGTGCTATAATTTAAGGATAACCCAATCCAAATCACCTCCTTAACCCCTTAATGCTAGTATTATATCATTGGTCTCAACGCCCTTTACCATTTTAATCATAGCTCCATTTGGAAGACATACCATTTCTAATACCTACATTATTCAATAGTACAATGTCAGTTTTCTTCTTTGTTATTCAGAGTTGATAATGGCTTGATTTTATTCTTTAAACTATCTTTTTTTCTAAACATCTCACAACATTTTTTCCCATGTTAAAATCATAGATAATTTTGATGATGCAGTTGGATGACAATATACCTGTTATTTCAAATGTGTGAGGGGGCAGGAAGGCAGAAAAGTCTAGAATCACTGGTAAGATATATGAGCACAGTGTCCCTTTCTCATCATGAAGATTTTAACAATCCTGGTGTTAATTTATCATTGTTCAAACAAACAAATGAAAATAAATTCAAAGTATACCTCAACACACACACACACACACACACACACACACACACACACACACACACAGCCAAAATCCCTTTAGCTTTTTGGGATTATTTCTTTATTAGATACATGCCCATGCTCCTATTTAATGCTTCTAACCTATAGTTTTCTTCGACATCCCCTCACCATATTTGTAACTTCCAATGTTGGAATCTTCAAACCATGAAAACTGGTTCATCTGTCTTGTGAAATGTGGATTCAGAAAGTAATGTTCAAATCTGAGTGAGACAATGTCATTCCTATAAAATTTCTCATTCTCCTATGCATCCCAAAGCAACTCTTCTCTAAGAGATGATCCAAAATTTTCTGCAAAAATAGAGTCTAGAATAATAAGGATGTTGAGATGACAAAAAAAGCCTTCCATTAAATAATTGATTCTCTTTCTTCTGCTGCCATGTATAGACTGAAGATCCAATCAGCCAATTTTCTTAGGAACATCCTTGCTCATGGAGTTATCCTCTTGTTTCTTATGGCTATGATCAAGATGTGCCTTTGCTTCCCACCTCATGATCCTCAATGTTTCAAGTTAGAATTTATATCTTCTGTTGTGTCAGTTAAAACATGCCATATAAATAATTTTGATTTTTTTGTATAATTAACCAATCTTCTTCTTGGGAGAAACTTGTAAACATTGCTTCCCTATCATTGCCATCCAAAGAAATTCCAACTGAGTGAATTATGAGTCTTTTAGGATTTGCTAATGATTCATTTAAGTGCCCAGTACAATGATGGCAAACCTATGGCACATGTGCCAAAGATGGCACCAGTGACCTCTCTGTGGGCACACTTAGGTCCCAGGCTTGGCTGGCTGGGAGCCTGACCTCACTCCTGAACACAGGGGGTGAGGCATTCTGAGTGTAGCTAAGCTTGACTCAGCCTTAGGTGTAGTCATGTCCCTCTGACCCTGGAAACAAGAGGTGGGACTGGCCCAGGACTGATAGCTTGGCTCTGACCCCCAAATACAAGGGAAGGGTTTGGGACACTGGAGCCTCCCCATGGAGCTTGGCCCTGCCCCACAATGCAGGAGTTGGGGAGGCACTACACACAGTCAGGGAGTGGGGCATGCAATTCAGGATGAGACATTACACACAATGGGAGTCAGACACTGGCACACGGACTGGGGCTCTATGATATTAAGTCTAAATTGAACTAGAGTACTTGCAGTAGAATGCAGATAAAAATTTAATAGTAGGTGAAATGAAAAAGTTATTCACAAGTTTCACCTGTATTATAACCATTTTCTGTATCTTTCTTAAATTCAGGAAATCCACAAAATAATAAATGAAGTTAAGATTTGTAGTATTGGCTCATTTAAACTAATTGTAGCTAGCTCTAACAAATCCTGGACTGTTCATTGGACCCTTAAAATTAGAGGAGGAATAGTCAATTGTGTCTTAACTTGATGGCAAGACAGAAAGACTCCTGATATCCTCAGGGACACCTGAGAATCATTATTGGGGTAAAATATAACAGATCTGTGCCTGAAGGAGGTGACACAGAGTCAACCTTGCTGCACAGTGAAAGAACTTTGCTAGATTTTAGGCAATGCTATTGAAAAAGCTACAGAAACTTTTTGGAAAGGAATAAATGACATAGCTAGAAATTGGTTGTTTATTACAATTGTTCAACTATTTTCATTCAAAATGAATGAGTCAGTCATGTGAAAATTGTCAAAATGGTTTGACCAGAATTGAAATTAGTCATTTCAGTGCCTGAGGGAACTACTCCTGGGATAAGCACAGTCAACTAGGGCAAGCATCATTACCATGAATTGTGTCTTCAGAATAATTTTGTAATTCATGAAATGAAAATAATTCAAGAAATGATTAAGACAAATTCAGTAAAGCAAGAGGAAGAATTAGTTACTAGAGGACTTTAGTGGAATCTTAAATATGGAAGGGATTTTTTTGAGTAATCTAGTGCAACCTTTGGAATATTAGGAATCATGCCCTTTTTATTACAGGAGAGAAGTCTAAAGAGTGTTCCTTTTCAAATTGCATAAAAGTAGGAAGATAAGGCATGAGAATTATCCAGAACTGATGAGCGATATGTCAGTGCTGGAATAGCTGGAAAGATACTAGTTTGCATATAAAAGAAAAAGGGAAAGAGAAGGCCTGGGAAAGGGAAAAAGTAGAGTGTGTTATGATTTTTTTTAATAAAATGGGAAACGGAGAAGACATAAACAGACTATAATCTGGTAGCCTGGTACAATGCCTACAAGTAATTAGAATCTACATTTCTTCCTTGCTCTTCAGTTTGCATCTAAGCAAAGGATGCCCTTACTTTCTTTTATTTTGCTAAAGGAGAATGTGTTAAACTTGTATGTCTTCTCATTTTTCTGTTCTGGGGTCAAGTTCTAGTCACCCCATCCAAGTTCTTTGTGCTTGTCTTGACCATTCACCACTTCATTATCATTAACCCTTCTCACCTTAAAAACACATAACCCTTGTGTTTTTTAGTTCTTTGCATATTTTCTCATTAGATAGTAGCTTGAAATGATGGAAAAATATGTCTTGAAAAACTAGTTTTTATTCCGGTCATCAACCATCAGGACTATCCTGTTTTCTTGGGACCTACAGATAACTCAAAAGGGAAGAACTTTAAATCATTAATTTATCATATTTTCAATATACAAAGCATACTCAAAGTCTCAATGAAGTTTTAAGTTTTAATTTTACTAATATTTTTGTGACACCCTGTATAGAAGGCTCCACTAAAAAATCTTATTGGAAAATATTTTATTTCTATTATGTAATGGCAATAGTCATTAAAAAATAGAAAACACATTGAAGTGATGCTAAGATTATAAGCATTTGACGCAGTAGTAGATTTTATTGGTACAACCCCAAATACATTTTCTTGCCATAGGGCATCCAGGAATACTTTACAAGATATTTGAAAGACATTGCAAGAGAGGTTGGAGCCAGTGTTAATACATATTATTTTATCTAGATTCCTAACTAGCCACAGAGAAGTAAAATGTCTTTAGACGATTAGACTGCATTCATTCAGACAAATTTGAAGAACACAAGTGAAATCACATAAGTGATTAATTATTCACTATGGAAATAGTAATATATTATTATTTTGACGTTTAATTCAGAATCCAATAGAGTTTGGATTTTAAAACTTAATGAAGGTATAGGAGCTAGGGCAAAATCTGTTAGAGGGTAAAGTGCAGGATTTGGATTCATGAAGCCCTTGATTCAAATCTTTTCTCTGACATTTATCAGTTATAGATAGATGAGTTATTTAAAGCTCTTTTTGCTTCTGTACATGAAGCTTCATTCTCTTTCAGGCTATTTTGTTAACTCATCTCCACAGGATTTTCTCTAAAATGCCATAGGAGTGTTTTCTACCTACAAGCTCACTCTGTCCCTTCACTACTACAGACATGGACATACTCTATGCCATTGAGACCTCATTGTCTCATTAGCTAGCTCCCGTCCTCAACCTCCGGTTTTAAGAAAGAGACCCAAATGAAAGTTGTCTTCGTTCTCCAGGCTTTGCTGTTGATGTCTCCCCAGGAGTATGTCTACCATGCTACCCTCTTTGGCTTACCTCCATCCCTTTTTAGCTGTCTTTAAATGTGATCTTATCCTTTAGAATATAAATTTCTTGAGAAAGGAAGTGTCTTTTGTATGTTCATATTTGTATTTCAGGGTGAATACAGTACCTAGAATAACAATGCTTATTAATGTTTGTTGGCTATTTTGTTTGTTGGCATTACCATCTCTGCAAAATAAGGATAACAACAATTATAATATCTTCCTAAAAGGAAAAAACAAGCATTCTGGAACTCATGTGAAATAAAGCAATTTGAAAACTTTATATACTATGTAAAATCCTAATATTCTTATTTCCACACATTCTCAAAATTGAAAGGATTTTTAAGTAATTAATTAATAAGTTTTTAATTAATTAACTAAGAATATTTTCCATGGTTACATGACTCATGTCCTTTCCCTCCCCTCTTCATCATTCAAAACCTATTTCCATATTTTTCATATTTTTAAGGTCCAAAACCCCAATCATATACCCATCAAACTATGTGATCAATCATATTTTTCTTCTGCATTTCTACTTCCACAGTTCTTTCTCTGGATGTGGATAGCATTCTTTCTCATGAATTCCTCTGGACTGTTCTGGATCATTGCATTGCTGCTAATAGAGAAGTCCATTACATCTGATTGTGCCATAGTGTATCAGTCTCTGTGTACAACGTTCTCCTGTTTCTGCTCCCTTCTCTCTGCATCAATTCCTGTTGAAAGGATTTTCAGAGTTAATCAATCATAAATTGTACTACCTAAATGAACATCCCCTGTATGACATCCCTGAAGGCTGGTCATTGGGCCTCTGCTTGGACAGTTCCAGTAATGGTCTGATCACTACACATATCAAAGATTTAGAGCTTTAAGAGACCTTAGAGTTTAATGAGTTCAACTCTCTAGTTTATAAAAGTGTAGATAGAAGTCTTGAGATGATTTTTGCAAAGTCACACATACAGTAAGTGGTAGATATAGAATTTAAGCCCAGATGTGTGGACTTAAAATATTTTTTTCTTCACTAACTTCCTGATACAGTTCAGTGTGTTGGGCCTGGAATCAGTGAGATATGAGTTCAAAATTGGCCTTAGACACTATGTGATCTTGGACAAGTTACTTAACTCTGTTTACCTCAGTTCTTCATCTGTAAAATAATCTGCAGAAGGCAATAGCAAACCACTTCAAAATCTTTGCCAAAAAAAACCAAGTGAGATCACACAGAGTTGGATAAGACTGAAATGATTGAACAACAGAAAATAATTATTAGGACTTTTTTCTTAAAGTCTAAATCTTTCATTTTTCTTCTGACTCCTAAACATTCTCCTTGAGGCCAAGAAGTCTGGCCATCTTCTACAGGATAGTCTTTTAAATATTCTAATGTTGTGATCAAATTACCCATTATATCTTCCCTTCTTCAAATGAATCATTCCTCCTTCCTTAAACTAACCCTCATGTTGCCCAGGCTATAGTTCTTTTGGCATCCTACTCATTAGCAATTCAAGCACTCCATTTTTCCTTTTTGACAGCTCATATTGTTGAGAATTTTCTTTTTCTCTTTTTTTTTTGTATTGGGCACAAAGCTACCTCCCTCCTATTTCCATCCATCGTTCCTATTTGTGTCTTCTGGACTCAAACAGAACAAATCAAATCCCCTTCCACTTGACAGATCCTATATGAAATATTTGAAATTTTCGTTGTCACTGATTGTAAGTGAAAAATGTTATGTTTATGTCTAACCATATTCTGAAACTCACAACATATGTTAGTTATGACTGGCTTGCACAAATTAATTGAAATGTTATTTAATTTAATTTATTTATTTTGTATTCATAAGGGCATCTGAAACGATGTAGCAATGAAATGTGGGGCAGTCTTTCCTTCCCATATATTTTCTACTTTAGAATAACAAATGAGTTGAGAGGCTG
Source organism: Gracilinanus agilis (assembly GCF_016433145.1). Lineage (NCBI taxonomy): Eukaryota > Metazoa > Chordata > Mammalia > Didelphimorphia > Didelphidae > Gracilinanus > Gracilinanus agilis. The sequence goes on from NC_058130.1 coordinate 102,899,819, forward strand.
TCCAGTTACATTAGTGGCATCACAAACAAATGCCTGAGGTACTTACTTCTATTCACTTTTCATTTCAAAGCATCTTCCATAGCTGTTGATAGGGATGTGTATTATTTCACAGCTAATTTGACCTTTTAAGAGTAAAATGATAAAGTGTCCCTTGTCGGCAAACAGACATCTCAGAGAGCCATTAGTTTTGCACAGGCTGTGCCTTGCATGTATTTCCGTTTATTTCAGCATCTCCTGATTTAAATGTGCACTGATAAAATTGATTTGGCAGGAGATCATCTCTTTTTCAGTGTCCCATCTAGGTTGTGCTATTGCTGTTTTTCCTAATGATTTCTTCCTCTTTTAAATAGTACATAAATCAAAATCTTGCCAAGAAGCTAATTGTACTTCTTATAACCCTGCCCCATTTGAGAGGCTGCACTGCATGAACAATATCATGCATATATTTGTGTGTGTGTTTATGTGTGTATGTATATGTGTAGCTTGTTTGCCATTTCATAAAAGTCAATACAATATGACAATCTGCTCAAGAAACCACACATGACAGATTTTCATAGTTCCATTATATCAGTTTAGGTGCTATATCCTAAACCTGATGAGCCTAGTAATCACTGTAGAATACAAGATTATCCAAGGACTGCAGATTTTAGCAGGAAAGAAGAGCAGTCGCTGCTGTGAGATTCTGGTGAGTGCCAAATCACCCAGAAACTTGCTTTGCAAAACAGCACTACTTTAATGTTCCAATAAAAAAAGTAACTCTTTATAGGACAATGATTGTGCTTACAATTGCACACTCAGAAACTGGTTTGCATCACATTTCAGAGGTCCAAAGAAAAATGCTTATGTTAGAGAGAGAGGTAATTGGAGATGAACAAAAAGTCACTGGCATAAGATTCGTCCCTTAACTGCTCTAATTCTTCTGGACCATTTAGTATTTTTATCTTTAAGTACTGAAACACTGGATTGCTGGCACTATCTACATCTTGCAGTCATTGGGAAGAAGATATTTTATGAAATCTAAAGTACTATATAAACATGAGCTGTAAATATTACTAGTATTCTACTTAGATATTAAAACGGGAGAAATGAAAATCCTATCGAGGGACAAAATATCAGTGTCTTTGGGAATATCAATAAAAGATGGTTCACAAAATTTCTGAGCTCTTTATTTACATTTCTAGGAGGAAGTGAGTACATTCTCAGGAAAATTATAAGATGTCATTATATGTAGATATATGCTCCAAAACAAGTTCAAAAGGTGATAGAGGCAATGCAATACTATATTAATTATATTAATACTATATTAAATATTAACTAATATATTACTATATTAAATATAAAATAAGCTTTTACACAAGTAATCTACAAATTAAATTCCAATATTCACATAATAAATTTCATTTTGTTTTAGGATATTTAGAATATTTTTATATTGATTGATAATTATTAATTATGTAATAAAAACATATTTGCTAAAATGCTACATTGGCTCTTCTCATTGCACATGATCTACATTGGTATTGATACAATGTGAAGAAACTCTAAGAAGGATCTCAGCATAGAAAGTGAATCCTTTGCAGTGAATTTATAAAAAGACATGGATAAGAATTTCTAAGGATGTCTATATATACATGGATAGGTTGTGATCTAAGTCATAGGAGTGAATATCTACTATGATGAAATCACAGAGCTGTATTGTTTGGTGGGTAATATCTTATTTTGTTACTAAGCATGGTATCTCAATTTTAGTCGTTTTACATGGAATAGCATATTGGTATTAGTTAGAAAATTTCCCCAAATACCTCATTAAATATCTTTCTTTCTTAGAAAATATTCCAAAACATCTATTAAAATATCAATACAAGATATATACTGAAATATATCCAGAGAAAAAGATGATCAAATCTTGGTCAGTAGATTAATTAATATGTTGTTTATATGATTTCCAATCTTAGAAATTATTTGGTTTAGTCTTGTCATGGTACAGATTAAGGAAACTGGGTCCTCTAGTAGTTAAGGAACTTAAAACAAAGAATTCAGGTTAATTTAATTATGGATATGTTTCATACCATCAAAGTACCAAATGCTTGTACAGATAAAACAGAGACACATATAGCTATATAGATGATTATAGAAAATGCAAAAAAATGAGGAACTGTTATGTAGCTAATTTAACAAATGCACTTGGCATGATTACATTATGCAGTTTTCTCTTCTGACTTTATTTCATGAGATTTTTGTTATGTCAAAAATTTTTCCAATTGGCCGTATGCTATTGTGACAGTTTTAAAACAGAAAAAAAACAGATATTTGATAATTATGTCAATTTAGCGATAATTTCATTTTAGTGATAAAGTGAAATAATATAGTTAATAGCCAGAATTAGTGTGGCAAAATGATATATTTTACTCTGCCAATATAAATTTAAATATATTTTTATATTATTATTCTCATTCATCATCATCATCATACTCATCATTATCATTTACCAATGTTTCTTACTAATTTTCAGTTCTAAATCGTAACTGGTCTTTAAATGTCAGATGAGAGAATAACTAAAGATGACAGGAAAAATCACAAAATTGGGATAACACTTTAGAGTAGAAGAGACTATTGAGGGTATTTAGTCCAACCCCATCATTTCTGGATTAAAAACTAAGCCATAATGAATGGAAATGTCATTAAACTGTGAGTTCATTTAGAGTAGGGAATGTTTGTTTAATGTGGTTGGGGGATGCATATCCCCAGTGTTTCACAAGTACTTGGCATAAAGGAGGTGCTTAATAAATGCTAGTTGACTTACTGACAAAACAAGGTCATTATAAGGGATTATCATAGAAGCATGGCCTGCCTCACTATTTTCATAAAAGAATCATATCATCTTTGTTCAGATAAGAGAAGCAGTATGGAATAACTGGATAGGATTTGGGGTCTCAATTCAGAAAAACCTGAGGTCAAATCTCACTTCCATCACTAGCTATATGGAGATGGAAAAATAGTTTAAATGTTCTACTCTCAATTTGCTCAAATTGAGATAATTTGATGCAATGGCCCTAAAAGTACTTTCTTTTTTAAAAATCTTTTATTTTATCTTATTTTTTAATTTTTTAAAAATATTTTCCAGCAATGCAATGATCCAGAACAATTCTGAGGGACTTATGAGAAAGAACACTATTCACATTCAGAGGAAGAAGTGTAGGAGTAGAAATACAGAAGTAAAACAACTGCTTGAACACATGAGTTCATGTGTTCATGGGTTTATGATTTATTTAGGATGCAAACTTTAAACAATCACCCCAGTGCAACTATCAATAATACGGAAATAGGACTTGATCAGTGATACATGTAAAACCCAGTGGAATTGTACATTGGCTACAGGGAGGGTGGTGGTGGGTTTGGGGGGTAGGGGAAGAACATGAATTGTGTAACCATGATTCTGTAACAAGAAGGGCCACTTAATGATGAATTGTAGGAATTTGTTACAGATAATTAGGAATAATAATAACTACAACAATTTCAGGAATAGCAATTTCAGGAATAATAATAATAATAACTACAGAAACAATACTAATTTTGGAAACAATAATTATAGGAATCACAATTTCATGACTGATAACTATAGGAATCATAATTTCAGGACTGATAATCAGGCAGATAATCCACAACAAATCACCTTACAAAAATATGTTCAGAGTGGAGCTCATCCATATACAACTCAAGGTGCTACTGCTCCTCCACATGGGGCAGAAAGAGGTGCCTCTTAAACTCTATTAAACGCTATTGCTTTTGTTGTTTTGTTGCTATTAACCCTTTTCAGTTTTGTCTCCCTTTAAAAATAGCAAAAGAAGAAAAAACAGAATTTTGAATACAGTGACTTGTCTACACCCTTAACTTTATTTGTGCCATTTGGTATTTGACATGTGACTTTGTATTGATAATTTGGCAGACGATAATTTGGAAGACTTGTATTTTGTGTATTTGAAAGATTTGAACATATATTACCTGTATTAGGAAACCTGTATTGTATTGAATTGATTCACATTTTGTGCTTTTTCTGAAATTTGTGTATTTTCTTAAATGTATTATTGCATTTATAACTCCATTGTTTTATCTCAATTGCACTCATACTGTGGATCATGGCTAAGCTAAGAGGAAATGCATCTAAATTCTTGGGTAATAACCTTTATATTCTACCTCTCCTTAAGTAACATGAATTGCAACATATGCACACATATTTTTTTCTCTCATTGTCACTGATTATAGGATATATATGCATATATATATATATTTGTGTCTTGAAATTTTAGCACATTTTTTATATTGCATGTGCAATTTTTGTATTTGTCCTAAGCACGTTATCTAAATTGGAAGAGTTTTTGATTATTAGATTAGTTTAGGTTTTTAGTATATCCATTTGTTCTAACTGTAACTGCCTGCCCAAAAGCCTTAGACTATTGAAACTGCCATTGGTATTTTGCTACTTAGTACATATGTCTGATTCAACAAAATGTCTGATTCAATGAAATGGGATCAACAAAGGAGTAAAGATTTCATCAATAAAGTGACAAAGAAGCACAGATATCTATATAGTGTTAAAGAAGCACATACCTAACCCTTATGATGCTAAAAGAGCACACAGGTCAAACAGAGAAACCAATCCTACTAGGATTGCTAAGACTTCTATGCCAATAAAAAGGACTTGAACCTAGTGTGAGCATCGAGGTTGCGACACTTAACATATGTTAAGACATAGGGCTCTTCAAACCACACTCCTTGTGAAAATGTATGTGTCAAGTACGTAACAATTGACTGTTCTGGCTCCATATTATATCCCTGAGAAGAAATGACGAAGAAACAATGTAATATCAGACCAATAAATATAAATCTAGTCCTTTTCCCTAACTTTCTTACTATGGTGGTTGACTGTGGTACTACTGGCTGCTAAGTGGGTAAATGCATGATATTGGACATGGATTACTTTAATTGGACATTATTCAAAGACCTAGTATGATTTTCTATTTTTTTTCTTATCTAGAATTTTTTCCCATATGAAATTTAGGATTGGATGTTTAAAATTTTCTATCCACTACTTATTTGGCTTTTTATGCCTCATGCCTCAGCCATGTTTTCCCTGTGCGATTTCATTGTTTCTTTCTATCCTCCTCATTGGGGAATGTGTTTTTATTTCATATGGAGAATTTAGGTTGTTTTAGAAAAGAAGTTTACTGCCTCCTGGAATCGAAATGGAGATGCCTGTAGAGACCATATGGAGAAAGAATAATCCAGGAGCAACCAGATGTGAAAAATTTTGAAGTTTGAGGGTTTTAAATTCATTTGTTTTGTTAAAATCACCTGTTTTGTTTAAATGAATTTGTTTTATGTATATATCTATTTTGTTGTAAAAAAAAGAGACTGCCCCCTGAATATTTTTGTAAAAGAAGCACCATTTGATTTCTTTATAATGTAAAAATTGTTACCTTTCTCCCCTTGTATTGATGTAAAAAAGCCCTGGAAGACTAAGTCTCCCAGGACTCTCTCTTCTACAACTTCTCCTGACACCTCCCATTTCCTTTTGGGGAGGTGACAGGGAAAGTATAAAAGGGAAAGTTTGGTGTCTTTTCTCTCTAAACCTTGGAGGCTGGCTAGGCTCTATACCTGGGAGGGTCTTGTCTCTGGACCCTGGAAGCAGTTCTCTCTACCCTGAGACCCTGATCTCTCTCTCAGCGCCTTTTTCTTTTCCTCCTACTTCCTAGTTTTCCCTAGACCTTCCCTTTCTAATTAAAATAAAACCTAGCTATTCAAACCCCAAAGTTGCTCTCTGATCATTCATTTTAGGGGCTCTGATCAATTTCCCCCTGCTCAGGCTGGGACAGCTACCTTCCTTTCCCTTCCTCTACCTTCCTCTCTCCTTTCTCCCATACCATCCTACCTTTCTCATTTTCACTTCCCCCATACAAGGTCTAACAATTCCCTCACAGATTTGTTGTATCAAATAAGATAACAGAAATAACATACTTTGCCAACCAACCCTAAAGCAATACATAAAAGTCAGTAGTGATGATCATTTAATGAGTAATACAAATCATATCTTTCACACCCACCCCTGCTGACTAGAATCAGAAGCCCTTGGCAGAAGCCTGGAAAATTCAAATTAAATACACACATAGGATAAATTTCAAAGCAGAAGAACATTTGCCATGGAAAATATCAGTAAAATGAATCACTGAACAATTTTTGACCAGCCACATCTTTAAATCCATTCTAAAGTCCAGCCTTTGCAAAACAGTGGCCTAAAGCTATAATTAATATAGAGGAAATGATATCCCTGTCCAGCAATTATTCTGAAGCCAAATGAAGTAATAATCAAGTCACATAAGTAATTATGCTAGCACTGGCTTAAAGTTCTTTAGATATCCACTGTCTGTGTGATCTACTCTCACCCCATGCCCCCTGATTCTGCCTTCACTCTTTTTATACTTTAACCTTATCCTTACAATTATTTTAAACTTTGATTCTTCCTTTCCCTTGTGAATAATGCACTCTGCTATTTTCTAGTTACTTACCTCATTTTCCAGACATATCACTCAAAAATTTCTTCCTTCTGTTCTCTTTTGAGTTCCTCATGCTTATCCCTATTTCTCATAACCATCTCTATTGTTAGGCCCTATTGTCCTCTGCCTGTTCTTACTACTGAACTCTTCAGAAGATGTAGTATAATATTTAATTACTCATTCTATCTTCTGTCTCTTTTCTATCCCTCTGCTTTCCAGTATTACCTGAAACCTGTCTTTTCCCATAAGTATTATAGTTACTGATTAAAAAACAAACAAACAACTAAACTACAGCTTACTTCCAGGATTTTAAAAATACTTATGTCCATTCTAGTTGACACATCTCCTTGGGTAGTTGTAGTTCAAGGTTTAACATTCCTCCAAATGTCTCTGCATTCATCCTCATAAACTCTGAAACCTCTCCTCTGCCCACAAACTCATGACCTGTTTTTTTGCTCATTATTTCCAAATCTGTCATTTGATTTTATTTTGACCTTTAGTCCCTTGTTTCCTTTTTTCTCCTAATCTAGCTTTCCTCTTCTACTCTCAATGTATTGCTTCTCAGAATCTTTAGGCTGCTCAATACCATTTATTCTTTTCCCTTTTTATCACTATTCTTCTGGCATTATATAACTATATATAAGAGACTTAATAGCCAACAACAAAAACAAAATGTTATTGAATCTACCTTTTGTCTTTGCTAGTTGAGGACATACTCCATATCCTTATCTACCTACCAGAACACAAAGATATTAAATCCTAGGAAGAAAAAAAGTTATCATTTTAGGTGCTGAAATAGTCCAGGTTATAGTTTGCAAATGTACTTCCTTACTAGCTTTTAATTCAATTCAACAAGCATTTATAAGGTACCTAGACTCCAAGTCACTATTCTAGGAGGCAGGGGAAGAAAAATAAATATGAAATAGCCTTTACCTTAAAAAAATTTTTTTAGAGAGAGGATTGTGAGAAGATGGTGAAAGAGGGTGGGAGATCCCATCACTTTCTAAATTCTCCCACAAATAATCACAAATAATGCCTCAAAGTCACATCTAAAGCAGCAGAAATAGTAGAAGATTTGGGTCTGAAATATTCCATCAAAGAATAATATGGGAGGAATGTCTTTGACCCCTGGATGGTGGTTTTACTTGATTAAAGTGCAATTTCACCCCCAGCAAATATCACAGGATCACCAAACAGCAAAGTGTAAGGCCAATTAGGCTAGGGAAAACTCACTTTTACAGCTTCACTTTGGCATTTAAACTCGAAGAGGAAATATCACCAGAATCAACAAGCAACAAACTTTGGGAGCAGCTTAGCCATTTTTTAGATTAGTTTTATTATTTTTTCTAGTTCTATGAAATAATTTTTGGGTAATTTGACTGGGATAGGGTTGGAAAGATAAATTAATTTAGGTAAAATTGTCATTTTTATTGTATTGGCTTAATTTGGCTATAAGCAATTAAAGTTTTTCCAATTGTTAGATCTGACTTTATTTGTATGATGAATGTTTTATAGTTTCAATCATATAGCTCCTGGGTACCTATACTTGTCTTGTCAAGTAGACTTTGAGGAATGTTATATTGTCTATAATTATTTTAAATGGAATTTCTCTTTCTATCTCTTACTGTTGGACTTTAGAGATAGTAGAGAAGAAATATGTAGGTGGTTTATATGGGTTTATTTTATATCCTGAAACTTTGTAAAGTTTTAATTGTTTGTATTAGTCTTTGGGTTGATTCTCAAGGATTGTCTCTCAGTATAGCAGCATATAATTTGCAAAAAATAATAGTTTTTTTATTGCCTATTAAAATTCCATGATTTTATTTTTCTTCTCTTATTACTAATAGCTAGCATCTCTATTACAGTATTAAATAGTAGTGGAGATAATGGGCATCCTTGTTTCACTTCGAATCTTATTGAGAAGTCTCCTAACATTCCCATTATAGAAAATGCTTGTTAATGATGCTAGTTATCATTTTGAAGAATATTTGATTTATTCCATTATTCTCAAATAGTTTTAATAGGAATAACTGTTGTTTTTGTCGTAAGTTTTTTGTTTCTATTGAAATAATCATATTTGTATTGATTTTGTTATTGATATGGTCAATTATGCTAATGGTTTTACTAATATTGAATCATCATTGTTTTCCTGGTATAAATCATACATGAACATGGTATATGATTCTTGTGATATATTGTTGTAATTACCTTACTATTATTTTACTTAATATTTTCCATCAAAATTCATTAGTTTCCCTTTTTGCCTCTCTTTAATATTATTCTTTTTCCCATCTTTTACTGAGAGTATAACTTCAGCTTCTTTTTCTTTTGGGGGTAATTTATTATATATTAAATCATTCTCTTATTCTCATTCCTTATCAGTTGAGATTTTTACATTTTTACCATACAAATCATGGCTAAATTTGATGTTTTGTATTGTTACTCTTTGATTTTTCTGGAATATTTATTCCATTAACACTTTAGATGATAATTTCTAGTCCATTGTTTTTCTAAATTTCTCTGTGAACAAACTTTATTTATTTGCATGAATCATTAGTTTGTCCCTGGGACTAGATTTATTTACATTACATTAATACTAGTCTATTCTAACAGCTCTTTTGCCCACTATTTACATGTTCTATTCTGAGTTCCTTGAATTTTCTTGAATTGGTAAATTATGTTTATTATTTATTTAATCATTTATTTATATCAATTTCCTATTTTCCTTGTTAGCCCACTTATTTGTTTTTAAATATCTATATGATTCAATAGTTTCTTTTCCCTGGTTCTTCCAAATTCCTAGATTAAATAACATTATTTTACAATATCATTTTCCTCAGAATTTTTCATTTATTTTATCTCTCTCTTAATTTTTGCCCTTATCTAGTCTATTCTAGTTTGTGTTCTTGGATTCTTAGGTATCATATTCATTTGTTACTCCTTTATTCTTTTGATGTTGCTCCTGAAGAAATAACTTATAAAATTCCAAATTTTAGCATCTTCCTTTATTCTATTTCCATGTTATTACATATAGGTATCACTTTTTTTCTGTGTCCTCCATTCAAAGTTTCAGGAATACCCTATTGTGTTGGGGATAAGATGCTAATTTCTACATCTGACATCTAAATCTTCTTTGCTTTATATCTCACACCCTCAATTATTTTCATTTTATTACTTCACACACATATATACCAAAATACATTTGCACATTCTACCTCCCAGCTGACTTGCTCTACTCGTTATTTACACACAATATTGAAAAAAAATTGTCTTCCAAATTTTTCATTTTCACAGGCTATCTCTATTCCTAGAATACTTTTCTTCTTCTTCTTCTTCTTCATACTTCACTTCTTGGAATCTTTAGCTATTTCTAAAACTTAATTCTATATCACTTCCTACATTAGTCACTTCTAACCCCTTCAATTGCTAGCAGTTCATTATTCACAGTTTTGATGATTGCTCTTTGCACATGATTTTGGAGTCTTCTAGGAAGAAGAAACTAGTCATTTGCTATTTTTCTTGCATACCACTTTGGAGGAAGAAAAATGGACAAGGTTGAATAGTGCCTAATTTGTAGATTTTGGATTCCCTGTTCCATTTATAGAGTCTCTGGAATGCTGCAATTTCAGAACAACCACAGTCAGAATTGATTATTCACACATGGTCCTTTCCAATTAGAGTAAGAAATTGCAGAAGAAAAGACTCAGAGAGGCCTGTCCTCCAGTGGGAGCCAATAGCAGCTAACACCTGATGGGCATATTGCCTGTTGTGGTCCTAGTTCTGCTCTCTCTCATTAATTTTGGTCTATACTCTCACTTGCTACACCTGTAAGGCTATATATGTGTTATGCCCCTTATTCAATATTCCCTTCATATTTATTTTTAATATAACTTGGAGTTATTCATCTTTATGTCTCTCCATATACTTTCTAGCTTAAAAATGTTTCTTCAGGGCAAAGACTGTTTTCTTTTTGTATTTTTTTTCCCCAAACCCAACATAGTACCTGGCATGAGGTAGATACTTAATAAATGTGTGTTGAATTAGAAGCAGTTGAATTGGACCTAAGTCTTGTAAGTAGCAGGAAGAAATGCATGCTGAGGATTTAGCATTTTGTAATTAGAAAAAAAGAAAGAGTATAAGAGAAGCTGCTGAGAATGTCTGAGGATTGGATGAGGAAAGATGAGAAAATTCCTTTCAGATGACCTCAATATTCTCAGTGAATTAAGAGGTCAGATTATCTGTTATAAATGTACAAATATGGGACTCAGGTGTAACTGATTTTTACTGATGGTAGAGAATTAAAATTAGAACCATAAAAAATTACCACATAGAAAAAAAACATCAAAATAATAATGTTTGTACACAGGATCATTCATTCATTTAACAGTAATTTTTAAATACCTAGCATCAAACACATTACAGGGAAAATGTTTGTGGACATACAAAAACAAAGGAAACCTGTTCCTTCTTTCACAGAACTTACTACCTAATTGACTGCTGTATTATGATTTTATTCAACTTAGTAATTTGCTCAAATTTACCCCAATCATAAGACAAATGTTCTTAGGAGAAATTGACGCTTTCAAGACAGAGTTATGCATTTCCCTGAGAAAAATGGTTTTATTCACTCACATTACTTCTATATTTCCAAGGCTTCTGAGGATGTAGACCTATTCTCCCACAAGGACACAAAATGAACTATGATCCAGGTTTAGGTGTAGACTATAATGTATTATTTATTACTGTATTTGCTTTGGCATATAGTAACTATTTTATCTATCTCCACATCATTTTTTAATTATTTTTGCCTTATTTAGTAAAAGCTATGTGTTCAAGAACTAATGGTGTTATGGTGATAGATTGCATATGAATGGGAAGCACAATTGTGAGGACTCATGAGCTATCAAATTCAAATGATGTATTTCCAAGCTCATTTAGTACCTTACTTTTCTTATTTCTAAAAGTCTATGTTTTGGTTCTTACAAAACTGTTATATTTTTACCAAGAAATATTGGCATTTCATAGGAGTTTTAAATATAATAATATTTCCTTAGTATTACAGAACCAAGCTTTTTTATAATAGAAAATGTACTGGATTGAAGTCAGATTTATATTCAGACTGACACATTTTACTATAGGAAAGACGCCACTTGGACTTTTTCTGGTCTATGCAAGGAGGGATTTGGGCCTTATGGTTTCTAATGTTCTCCCATCCTATATAAAGGGAGGTAAATAAACATTTATTTAGCATCTACTTTATGGTTGGGCCTCTGGGGATACAAAGAGGAAATAAAAACTATTATTCTTTTAAGAAGCTTTTATTCCACTTGAGAAAATATTATCACATATAAGTAAATAAAAAGGCATATGAACGTGTATAAACATGTATGAACATAAGTATAATATATTTTATATGTATACACATGTATTTATGTATACATATCTATTTAAAGTAAATATAGCTAATTTTGAGGAGCAAAATGGGGATAACATCCAGGTCCATGGAGTAGGGGCTCAAAAAAACATCCTACTACTGAGTTGAAGCCTGGGAAAAGATTAAGTGGTGAAAAGGTACAATGATTTAAGTTCTGATCATGAAGCTTTATCACTTTTTATATTTTTAATCTTTCATTCAGGGTTATTATCATATTACTTTAAGATAGTATTTTTTGCAGTGAGTGATAGGAAGAATTTGAATATCTTATTAACAATTATCATTATTCCAAATTTGAAATCTGGCTACTTATGTCTTTTTTATCTTTGATGTGACTAATATTTTTAAGTGGAATATACCTTCCTTTACTTATTTTTGAAAAGTTTCTTAGCATAAGTCACTCTTTCTTATGCACAGATCTAAAGGATCCATTTCAGCCTTCTGTTTTTTGGTTTAAAGCAGTGGTTCCCAAACTTTTTTGGCCTACCACCCCCTTTCCAGAAAAAAATATTACTTAGCGCCCCCTGAAAATTATGAAGCTATTTACTGAACTCAGAATAGAATGTAATACAAAAAAAAAAGTGTGGCCATCACTGCCTCCCTTGGATCGCTGCAGCACCCACTGGGGGAGGTAGCACCCACTTTGGGAATCACTGGTTTAAAGAAAGGCCAGAATTACTATACAAACTTTAATGATGGTACCAGCAGGAAGGACACATTACAAAGACATCTATTATTTCCATTTTTATATTTCATACCTAAGTATGATGGTTGACACTCTTAGTGAATTAGTTTATTCAGTATATTTTGAAAAAATGCAGGTTTTAAATATCTTTTTATTATATTCACTTCTGGGGTGAGGAATATCTACTCAAAGCTAAGGTGATCTCTTCTAATTTATATCTAAAAGTGTTTAGAAGAAAAATATGTTCATAACTGATTCGTTGTGTAAAGAAGATAATGATGCATTTAAATGATTTATATCTCACATTTATGATATGGTTGTCATGTTAATTATGTACATTTTGAAAAAGAATGTTGGAACATATGGTGAAGGTGTTGGTAAAACAGATTAGTCTAAGAAAACAACTTTGTTTATCATAGTTAGAATCCTTCAACTCATTTTTTTCTTTGGAACAATAAAAAAAAACTGTCATTGAGGGAAAAAAATTCTGAGCCTTTGGAATCTACTCATTATCTGAGGAATTATTGTATGTAAGGCAAAAATGGGTTATCAGGAATTTCAAAGATTGCTTTATATAACTACTTGGGGATAATTCATTCAATATCCAAAACAATACATTCCAAAATATTTATAGTAGCTCTTTTTTGTAGTGGTAAAGAACTAGGAACTAAAACAGTGGCTATCAATTGAGAACTGGCTGCTCAAAATATAGTAAATGAATGCAATAGGATATGCATATGCCAAAAGATATGATGAAAGTTATGGTTCAAAAAATTGGAAAAACTTATATAACTAGTCATCACATAGACATTTATAAAGAGCATACTAACAGTCATGCACTATGTTAAATGTTAGGAAGATAAAGAAATTTAAAAGTGTGTGCGTGTTTTTTTTTCTTGATGATCTCACAAGCTAATAAGAAAAAAGATTAACAAATAAGAATGAAAAATTGGAGTGTGAAGTGAGAAAAACCAGTACTGATTCAAAGATGAAAGTAAGGATTTAAAAAACAACAGAAAAAAGTAAGCATATACTTAATAAAATATACATTTTGAGGTGGCCAATATAGGAATTTACTTAGCTTCTTTATGTATATTTGTTACATGGATTTGGTTTTTCTTTTTTAATGCAATAGGGAAAAATTTAAGTGAGAAAAAATACATGCTTGTTTATTTAGAAAATGAAGCAGAGTTTTATAAAAGAAAAAAATATGAATGATGTTTAGGGAAATGCTCAGAAAACTTTTGAAATCTCAAACTTCCAAGATCATTCTTATTAACTACTTATCTAATGTGACCAACACCAACTAAACTAGAGAAGAAAAATAAAATCATGGAATTTTAATAGGCAATGAAAAAAACTATTAATTTTTGCAAATTATATGCTGGTATACTGAGAGACAATCCTCAAGAATCAACCCAAAGACTAATACAAACAATTGAAAGTTTAGCAAAGTTTCAGGATATAAAATAAACCCATATAAACCACCTACATATTTCTTCTCTACTATCTCTAAAGTCCAACAGTAAGAGATAAAAAGAGAAATTCCATTTAAAATAATTATAGACAATATAACATTCCTCAAAGTCTTCTTGACAGTGGAATAGTTGTAACTTTGGGGGCTCAGGATGGGGAGTTGAGTAAGTGTAAGTAACAAACAGACTTTAGGAGAGGATTGTTGGATCAGCTTTCTTGGGATAATGATCAAGGGGACAATTTCAACCTGCCCCAGATATGAACACAAATTGAGCAAAAATGTAAGAGGAACCTGGAGTCAGCTTATTTTTTCTTTTCTTTTTAAAAATCCTTACCTTCTATTATTGAATCAATACTGTGTATTGGTTCCAGGCTAGAAGAGTAGTAAAGGCTAGGCAATAGGAGTTAAGTGACTTGCTCCAGGGTCAGGTAGCTTTGTTTCTAAGGCCAGATTCAAAAACTGAAACTTCAGTTTTTAGGCCTGACTCTCAATCCACTGAGTCCAGGTATGCTTATTCTTGATATATGCATTTGTAAAGACAAAGGATATTGTCTCTTTTCCTTCACCAGTTTATAGAACAATGTATAAGCCCATTTTTATGGAGCCACTCTGATCAGTCTGAAATTCTGGTCAAGTTGAGCAGCCCCCATGGAAAATTCACATGAATTAGCACTTAGGATTCAAATGAAGGGCAAAAAAAATGTGATAGCTTGATATATCCTTTGCCCTAGAATCAAAGGATTGCAATTTTATAACTAAAGGAGATCTTAGAGACCACCTAATCCAACTCTACTTCTTTTTACAAATAAATAAACTGAGACACAGAGAGGGAAAGCATTCTAAGGACACCATCAAATTCAAACTACCACTGTAAAAATCTAACTCCACAATCTTATGTCTTTCCTGAATGTTCCTCCTCTTGCCTTTAAGACTTTTCATTATCTACAAAGTCACCAGAAAATGAATATAAAAGGAAGTTAGAATGTCTACTTTACTGTTTTGCTTAGAATCATGCTATTAGAAGGCACTCAATAAATATTAATTTAAATGGAATTCTGCATGCTTTCTCAGCATCAATAGTTTGGCTAAACTCTTCTGCAAATGTATGTTGGACAATAAGGACTCAAGAAGGGCAAAACATAAATGTCATCCTCCAGGGTATACCGAAATCATCTGTTCTATAGGTCCAGACCTCAAGATTCATGCTGCAATTATAATTTCATAAATACCTGAGGGCTTAATTCAATTCCAGATATTTAAATGGGGTAATTTGATCCCAGACAAATTACTTAGAGTGACCTGATTTATAATGGCTGTTTTGATAACAGCAATTTAATTTGTTCAAGCCTGATCTTCATTAATTAGCTTTTGCACCATTTCTAGTTAATCCATGTCAAAATTTCAGATAAGACTTGTTTTGCTTTTAGGCTTTGTTTATGTCTCAGTCTTTTAATATCGCCAATAAATTAAAACTCTTTCCTCCCTGTTTTAGTTTCAGTTTTCCAAAGCTATTTAAAACAAACAAAAAAAAAAGCATGGATCTTATTATTGTGCCATTATTTTCCATAATTTCAATTAAATGGTTCCTGGTAATAGATGATTGGAACTTCATGCAAAAATAATGATTCAATTGGATCACTACTGGAGGTGACTCAGTAGAATAAACAGGGATTTACCCTACTCCATCCATAAATCATGTTGGAAAGGAAACGGCATTTTATTTGGAGTCAAAGTACTTCAGTACAAATCCTAGTTCAGATATGTTAGTGCTTGTAAGACCTTGAGTGGCTCACTTTAATTTCCTAGCCCTTAGTTTTCTTATTTGAAAGATTAGAGGAAACAAATAGATAACTTCTAGATATTCTACCAGCTCTAAGTCTATTTTCTAGATACCCATCACAGTTAAAACATTTAAGATGCCACTGAATCTTTCCCCCATAAAAGCAAAATTCTGTTTTAATCAATCAAGCATTATGTCCTTTGCAATTCAAAAATTATTTTATATTTTAATACAGTGATTCCCAAAGTGGGCACTACCACCCCCTGATGGGTGCTGCAGCAATCCAGGGAGGCAGTGATGACCACAGGTGTATTCATCTTTCCTACTAATTGCTATTAAAAATTTAAAAAAACTAATTTCCAGGGGGCTATTTTTTCTGGAAAGGGGGCAGTAGGCCAAAAAAGTTTGGGAACCACTGTTTTAATACAATATAATTTAGATACTATAGACTATATCTTAATTTCATAACTTTTCTTTATTTATTTGCTTGTAATGAGTCAATTTGGCTCTAAAACATTTTAGAAATAGATATAATTGTTTTGTAAGGTTTTGCTCTGTGTTACCTCTGGAATCAAACATAAATTTAATTTGTCTTTTAAAGACTTTATGACCTAGCTCCCACATTCCTTATCAGCTTTATTTCACATGGCTTTTTCTACCCTTAATGCTCTATAGAGCCCAGTCAAACTTGCCTTCTTGTTCTATTTCTCAGGAAAAAAGATTCTATCTCATATCTCTGTGCCAGTGCAATGACTTCACCCATACCACTCCATACACATGATTGCATGTCATTGAAGCTATTACCCAAAGTTCAATTTACATTGATGAGTCTGATCCCCATAAAATCACTTCTATGTCTAACTCACTAGATTTGAGGTTTTAGATGATATCTTTCTAATATTATAACTTGTTTTATTTTATTATGAAAGTTTTTTTTCTATTTTAAAACTTTTGTTAAATTTTGAGTTTCAAATTCTCTTTATCCTTTCAACCCCTCCCCCCACTAATTAAGATGAAAAATTATATGAGTTTAATTGACATGGGAAATCTTGCAAAATATATCCATATTTTGTTCATTGTCTTAAATATCTTATTGACATGTTTTGCTTTTATATTAGGAATATTTACAATTTACCTGTTCTTGAAGGGCCCCTTATAAAAAAGTGAGTAAAATTAAAACATAATAATACAGCTGCTTAATTTGAAAGTTCCTGAGATATTTCTGATAGAAAAAAAAAAGCAGGAATTTATTTTCTGTCCCTCCCAACTCACCTCGCTATAAACAAAACAAACAGAAAAAGAGAAAGAGAAAAAATATTATAACAGATATGTATAGTATACTTTATATTCTGTACCCTAAATTCATCACTTCAGTATGTGTTATGTTTCACCACTGGTCCACTAGAATCATGAGAGGCCATTGTATTGATTACAGTTCTTAAAGCTTTCAAAGATGTTTATTTTTGTAGTGCTATCATTATTATATCAATTGTTCTCCCAGTCCTGCAGATTTCATTCTTCTGCAATTTATAAAAGTTCTCAAAACTATTCATTTTTACTATATTGATGTTGTAATATAAATTGTTCCTCTAGTTCTCACTTACATCAGCTCAGGCTTTCTATATCTCTTTGAAATTTCCTTTTTTCTTAAAGTACAATTGTATTCCATCATATTATATACCACAACTTATTTAATCAGTCCTCAGTTGATAGATATTCTTTCATTTTCTTGGATATTTATTTTGTCACTACAAAAACAATTGATATAAATATTTTTGTACATAAAGGGACCTTCCTTTATTTTTACCTCTTTTCAGTTCAGTCCTAACTATGATATAGGTGAGTAAAAAGTTACAGGATTAAGAGACATTTTCCATAAAATTTTAAATTGCTTTCCAGAATGGCTGTACAATAGTGCAACAATATATGGATTTTCCCCACATTGTCCCTATAAGATTTATCATTATTCCTGTATTATCATCTTTGCCACTCTGAAGGATGAAGATAGAATCTCAAGGTTACTTTCATTTGCATTTCTCTAATTAGTAGTAATGTGAAACATTTAAATAATATGGCTATAGATAACCTGATTTCTTCTTCTAAGAACTCCTTTTCATATCCATGCTATTAATTGAACAATGGTTCTTTTTCTAATAAATTTGAATTAATTTCTTTATGTATCTTGGAAATAAGAATTATCAGGAAAGCACTGTAATTTTGCCAGTTGATTATTTCCCTTTTAATCTTAATTTTATTAGACATGTTTGTGCAAAACACTTTTTTTTAAATTTATGTAATGAAAATTATTCATTTTATCTTTTGAAATATTACCTAAACTTTGTTTGGCCATGAACTTTTCTCATATCCATAGATCTGATGGATTGAAAAACATTTTGATTTGTTTCTCTAGTTTTTTTTTAATATTATGGTGAGGATGATATTTTGGAATTTCAGGCATTAGAAAAATGTGATAGATATGGGATTTTTTATTTCAAGAATGAAGAATTTTTTCATTGGTGAGTGATGACTAGATCAGTGGGCTTAGGCGAAGATAGCGGAATGATGTTCCATTTCCTCTTTCAGTGGATTAAGGTGAACAAGATAGAGTGACTTGCCCAGCATCACATAGATGGTGTCTGAAGTCAGATTTTAACTGGTCTTCCTGACTCCAGAAACAGTGCTCTGCCTAGTTATGTCTAATTTATGACAAACTGTGTTCCAGTTTTCCCCACAAATTTTGTCAATTAGTGAATTTTTGTCCTCAAAGTTTGAATCTTGGGGTTATCAAAACTAGATAATTACGATCTTTTAATTACATTGTTTTGAGTACCTAATCTATTCCACTGATAAACTATTCTATTTCTTATCCAATACCAGATGTGTTTATGATTACTTTATCAGAAAGTTTGAGATCTAGTACTTCTAAGCCAGTTTGCTTCACATTTTTCATTGATTCCCTTGATATTTTTGACCTTTTGTTCATCCAGATGAATTTTGTTATTAATTTTTTCTAGCTCTATAAAATATCTTTTTGGTTAATTTTATTTGTATGGTAATGAAATTGAATGTTTATCATTTATTTGACCTATCTATTCTTCATGAAAATTATCATTTGGTTTTCAATTATTTTTTAAATCATTACTTCTTTCTTAGATATCATATATATATATATATATATATATGTATATATATATATTTATTTATTTGTTTTCTGTATTTGATTGTAAGATTTTTATGCCCTAATATATGGTCGGTTTTGGTGAAGGTGCCATTTACAGCTGAGAAAATGGCCTATTCACTTTTTTCCCCATTAAATTTCTCAGAGGTCTATTATGTATAACTTAAAAAAAATCATTTCCTTAACTTTTTTCTAGGGGTTTTTTTTGCTTTGATTTATCTAGTCCTGAAATGAGAAAGCTGAAGTCCTATCCCAATATAGTTTTCCTTTTTATTTCTTCAATAGGCATATGGAGGTATAATGACTTATACCAGTGATGGGCAAACTTTTTAAAGAGGGGGCCAAAGGACAGGAAATGCTCATCTGTCGGTCTGTTTCTAAGGAAACTCTTTTGAAGTTTCATTGTATTGTATCCTACTCATTGTATTCTGCAGATTAGGAATAATGTTGTGGGCCAGATAGAACATTTCAGGGGGCTGCATCTGGCCTGTTGGTGGTAGTTTGCCCATCACTCACTTATACAAAGTTTCATGTTTATTAAATAGCATGGAAGGAATGAAGGTATTTCTATTAGTAGTCTAGATTCAGTGTTCTCTCCTCTATACCGTACTTCTGTCATTTTCCCATGACTCCAAGAAGGAAGTCAGCTTCAAAAAGAAGGTAGACTCAGGGAAAAAAGTCATCCTCAGGAGTAACCTTCAGCTCAAGTCATCTTGACCTACCTGTTGGAGGAAACTTGGGTAAGTGGATAGCTGGCTTTCTCTTTCTGTCTTCTGGAGGGAGTTTAATTCTGGTTGAAAGTCAATAAGTACTGGCTGAGTCCAGCACCTGAACAATATTTAGAAAAATAGGCTAATTAATGCCTTCTCTACCCTTTTATATTTCTCTGCTTTCACTCTTTCCACCTCTTTTGTAAATAAAAGCTATTAAAGTAATTTTGACTTTGAGCAATAATACTTTGAATAATACACCATTATTATTTGTAATCTTCATATATTTTAATCAAGCCATTAATTTTAACACTTATAGCTTCTAATTCAAATCTTGATGAACTGTATAGTTCTTTTCTACTCCAGATGAACTATATTTCATACTTTCTTACAATAACCTAAAATATTTATATTTTACCTTGTTTTGAATCCTATTCAGAATTAGAAAATTGAGTTTATTTTTTACTTATTGCCATCAAAAAAGACCAAATACCTCTATGAAGGTGATAAAAAGAAAAAGAAAGTCTGACTCTTGCTCTGAAGTGGAAGTATCATTTTAACTAAAACTCAAAGGGTTTTTAAAAACAAGTAAATAACAAATGGAGCCTTTTTTAATCATGAAAATTTTACAAAAAAAAGAGATGTTATGTTAAGAAACTATACATGCTGAAGTTCCAAACAGGACTATGTTGTCTTTTTTTCCCATAGGATTGTCAACTTGCAAGGAGAAATGGAAGTTAAAAACTTCTCATCTCCGATTTATATTTCTTCCTCAGTGTGCCACAAACAATCAGCCATCCAGTTGGGTCTACAAAATGGATTTAAATTTTAAATAATAGAAGAATTTCCACTATCATTTTTCTTACATGAATCTTTTTAGTATTATGTCACCATTTCTCTTCAAAGGCTCCTCTAGCAAAGCCAAAATTTTGAAATGTCTTACCATCTTAGGATCAAACTGAGATTATGATTCCTTGCTAGAAGGCCAGACTAGAGACAACTGAGAATTGGGTAACCATCTAATGATGAATTTTAAGCTTCAACAACCTAGAAAACTTCCCATTAAAGAGTCTAAATGACATAACTGTGTGTGATAAGCATATATGCAAGTTATACCCACATGAATGGAATCATGTACTTTTGAAGTACTGAAATATAACAGAATATTCCATTGCAAAACCTTGTCCTTGACATTCCATGGCAACATTAAAAAAATAACATTGTCTGCTTCAAAGAATAAACTAATTATGTCAAATATTTGGTGAAGTTTGACAAGTTTAGACAAATTCCAAAGATAATTGATTTTTTGAACAAAACCATCAAAATTCACTTACACATTACAGTAAATGTTTTTTCAGTACCAAAATTGGCAGTAAAATGTGACTTTGGCATAATTTCTATTCAGACTTTCTTGCTGAATATTCCCTTTGGGGGGTAATAAAAAATAAATGACTTGTGGATAGGAAACAAAGGGCTTGTTGGGATGCAATAATTGGTTTTGTTTGATGTGGTTAGTTTTCAAAACATATTCTTGTATTCTGTCCAAATGCATTGATTGTGTGTTTTTTAAATTACAATACAAAATGCCATTTGGTTTGCCTTTGAAGTTGAATATCTCATGTCATTCTTCATTTAAAAAATTCAGCCATCTGACTGTTGTCTTGTTAAAACCAGGTGTTTTTCTTTATGGTTAAAGATGTGAAGCCAAAATGGAAACATAATTAATTCTTCCTTTCTCTATAACTCCAAACTTGTTCTTCTAAGCAGATCACATAAAGAAATGTATATTCTCTTCACAAACACCAACAGCCTGTCATTCTTTATAGACTATATTTTGATGAATTTTATTACAAAATCAGATGTTTAGTTTTGATTTTATAATTCTTTTGGGGTTCTTTCTGAAACTAAATATCATTAGAGTTGCTATGTTTCATAAAATTATATCATCAGTAACTTATAGTACTAAATATTAGCTCATGTTATAATGACTGAGAAAATATAAGGCAATTATTTATATATAATGAAGTGTATTAAATAATGTGTATGCATCAATTATCATTTATTAAACACTTATTGTGCATATGTGATAGATACTGGGGATACAAATAAGAGAATAAAAAACTACTTTCAAAATTGTTGCATTCTAAAAGGGAAATAATTACATATACAATTATATAGATATGAACATAAAATGACAATATGTAAAGTGGTAAAATACAAGGTAGTCAGGGAAGAACACTCAGTTGGGGACATAAGAAAAGGTGTTATTTAAAAGGCAATGCTAAGCTATATCATTATAGAAGAAAGTGATCAGGTGAGTGATAATGTACCATATCCTAGTTACCAAGCTAATGTAAAGACATAGAGATGGTAGATAAGTGTTAAATAAGTCAGAAACTGAGAAAAGGCTAGTTTGGCTGGATTGCAAAATACTGGAATAGGAGAAATGTACAAACTATGCTACATTTTTTAAACCCTTACCTTTTGCCTTAGAATCAATACCATGTATTTGTTCCAATACAGGAGTGGCAAGGGCTAGGCAAAGGGTGGTGGGGGTCATTAAGCGACTTGCCCAGGGTCATACAGCTTGGAAGTGTCTGAGGCAGTATTTGAACCTAGGACCTCACATCCCTAGGCCTGGCTCTCAATCCAATGAGTTACGTAGTTGCCCCTCAAACTATGCTTTAAAGTGGTAAAATCATCAAAACAATCTGGAACTTGCTAAGAAATAAATTGTGGATCAATGGAATAGGTTAGAAAAACAACACACACTAGTGAAGGATCATAGTAACATAGTGTTCAATAAACTCAAAAATTTAAAGTATTTGTGGAAGAACTCACTATTTCATAAAAAAAAAGACCTCTGGAAAAACTGGAAAACAGCATGGCAGAAACTAGGCATAGCCCATATTTCTCATCATACAATATGATAAAGTCAAAATGGATACTTGATCTAGAAAAAAAGGGAGACACCACAAATTAGGGGAATATGGAAAAGTTTACCTCAGACTTATGGATGAAAGAAGAATTTATGACCAAATAATACAGAACTTTATGAAAAAATAGATAATTTTGATTACACTAAATTAAAAATGTTTTATAGAAATAAAACCAATGTCACCAAGTTTAGAAGGGAAACAATTTGGAAAAAAAATCTATTGTTTCTGATAAAAACCTCATTCCTTAAATATAAGGGAACTGAGTCTAACTTATAAAAATACAAGTCATTCAAAAACTGAAGAATAGTGAAAGGATATGAACAGGAACTCTCATAGGAAGAAATTAAAACTTCCAATTGTCATATGAAAAGATGCTCCAAATCACTATTGATTAGAAAAATGCAAATTAAAACTGAGATATGTTAAATGTTGGAAGGGATGTGGGAAAATCAGGACACTAATACATTCTTTGTAGAACAACATACTAATACAACCATTCTAGAGAACAATATGGTACATATCCTATTTGTATCCAAATATTTTTAACAGTTTTTTTGTAGCAGCAAACAATTGGAAACTGAAGGATTGTCCATCACTTGGGGAAATGATGCATAAGTTGTGGGTTATGGTTGTAAAGGAATATTATTGAGTCATAATAAACAAAAATTATTTCAATTGTCTCTGACAAAAACCTCATTTCTGGAAAGTTTTATATGAACTGATACAGAGTGAAGTGACCAAGGCCAGGAGAACAATGTATACAGTAAATAGAAATTTTATATGATAATCAACTATGAAGGACTAAACTATTATCAGCAAAGCAAGTTTCCAAGATAACCACTTATGATAAAAATATTATAGAAGAAACTACTGGAGTGTGAATGCACACAAAGCATGCCAGCTTACACTTTATTTCCTTCATAAGATTTTATTGTATGTGTAATGTGTGTCTTTTATCATGACATGGATGATAAGGAAATATGTATTACATGAAACTACTGACATAACCTATATCTGATTAAATACCATGTGGCAGAGAAGGAAGAAGTGAGAGAAAATCTGAATCCTAAAATGTAAGGAAAAAATGGTCAAATATTATTTCTACATGTAACAGGAAATTAATTAATTAATTAAAAATAACACTTCCATAAGATTGATATGAGGAAAGTGAATTATAAACCAAAAAATACTACTTGTCATATGAGACAAAGGTCCTAAGCTAGTAACTATAATTCATTAAGTTATTTTCCTTAGCATAATTTTTAAATCAATGGCATTGTTATACAAATCATGAATTTCTTTCAAGAAGAGTCTTTCTAAATCTAAACCACTCTTTAAAAATCAGTTCTTAACTTCATTATTTCTACTACTGCAATTACGTCATTCTTCTGAGGGTAAAAAGTCAATCTCCATGAAAAAAATGATGAAAGGATGAATGGATGACATAGTAACAGCATTAAGCATGATGGTCAACTGTGAATTGCTCAAATTATAATCAGCAGTGCAAGGGCTTCATGACAAAATAGGTTATTTACCTTTGTAGAAGGAACTGGTGGAATCTGAATGCATTTTGAAGCATACTATTTTTCACTTTATTTCTTCTATGATATCTTTCTCTATTGTAAGTAATATGTGCTGTATGATAAAACATGTATCACCCATATCATATTTTACCTACCATCTTGGGGAGGGGAGATGGGTGGGAGGAAAAGAACATGGTTTGCAAAATGTTAGGAAATAATTATTGAAAAATTTAACATGTAATCTGGAAAAAAAAACTAAAAATCTAAAAAATGAAAAAAATATGATAAAAGAATGGAGCCTATGATTGAATCTTAGGGAACTCTCACCATTACATCATTATTTAGAATCATTTAGTTTATTGAACACTAAGGTACTGGAATAGTTTGTTTCTCATAAGCTTTTTATATAATCTCTCCCACTGATCAGTTTATCTGTTTTAACCAAGAGTAAATCATATCTTTCTTTAATTTAATTCTATAGTTTTCAATCTAATACTGTCTCTTCTTTTGTCCTCTTTCCTTCTTTCATTATTCTCTTGGAGATTCCTGAACATTTCCCCCTCCATATAAATTTTATTATTTTTATGGGGCTATTTGGTAGTTGGATCTCATGGCACTGAATAAGAAATAATTTAGGTACTGTTGTCATTTTCATTAAATTAGTACAGAGTGACCATGATCAAATAATATTCCTCTAATTTAATCAGATCAGCCTGTAACTATAAATAGTTTTTTTGTAGTTGCATTCATAGAATTTCTCATATGTCTGGATAGGTATAATTTCAATAATTTATATATTTGGTGGTTATTTTAAATGGAATGACTTTTTAAAATACACTAGAAGGAAAAAATCCTAACTATGGGGAGAGAAAGCATTCATGATAAAATGATAAATATCCTGGATGGCAAAACAATTTTTATTACATTCAATTGAAATTTTTTTCATGAACAAAACCAATTCAAGTAAAATTAAAAGAATTCTTAATGGCCGAAAGTATCCATAGCAAATCTCCCTGATAAATGCTCTATTTCTAAGATAAAAAGAATTCAAATTTCTAAAAATCAAAACAATGACACAGTTGATAAATCATCAAGGTATATGAAGAGGCAGTTCTCAAAGGAAGACATCCAGGCTACTGTCATACAAAATGTTGTTGTTATTAATAGGGAAATGTGAAATTAAGCTCATCTAAGGTTTCACTTCAAACATACACATCAGACTAGCAAAAATGACAAAAAAGGAAAAGAAAATGATAAAAATGATAACTGAAAAAAATAGGCAAATTATTTCACTGTTGGTAGAACAGTGAATTGGTCAAATCATTTAAAAAACAAATTGTAATTATACTTCCCACCAGATTCACTAAAGTATCCCCCCAGAAAGGTCAAAGACAGAGGAAAAGGACCAAATAGGTTAAAAAATAAATACTTTTAGCAGTTGACCTACAAATCTATTGTCAGGGTCCACTTCACACAATTTTTCTCCATATTACCAAGTGTCTATTAGATTTCTCTGTTTTTGTAAGCATATAACTACATAATGTATTATCTCTTTATAATTTCTTTTGATTTTTCTGTGGGGTTTTGCTCATTTGTCAAAGTGAATTTATTTTCTGTTCTTTTTAATCATGCTAAAGTTTTTTTAAAAAAACTTTTCTTAATTATTTCAAAAATTCATCTTTTAGTTTTTCTCTTGATTTTTGTTTTCAAATTATCTTTCTCCTCTACTTTTTAATATCTCCTCTAATGTGTTTGTATAGTTTGCTTATTGACTTCCTAACTTTTTATTAAGTTCATTCATTGTCTTTTTTTCTCTTTTTTTTTTTAATGTACATTTGAAAGAATACAATTTCCTCCATGAGGACTGTCTTAGCTACACCTCAAGATGCTTGTGTAACATCCATTTTAAAATGTCTAGTGAAGATTTGTGGATGGACCTCAAGAGAAAGAGTGAAACCGAATATATAGACTTAGGAAATATTTTCAAAAGATTATACTTATATTTTGAGACCTGATGAAGAAACTAATGAGGGATAGTAGTGACAGAAAAGAAGAGGGTTAAAGTCAGAGTCTTGGGGAACACTCATAGTGAAAGGAATTATAGCTTAATGATAAAAAAAAAACAAAAAAAAAACCCTAATATTCCTTTGGACATAGTCTTTTCTCAGTCATTATTCTCTTTAAATTTCTGTAAAGTTTTTGAACCTATTCCCTCTTTCTGGACAATCTCTCCTCAATTTACTTATATCATTTTGCTCTCCTGATGCCCCTGCTTTCTTAATTTTTTTTTGTCAGATGACCAGTTTCTAACTGTTGAAAGAAAGCCCTGGTCTTTGGTTTGGACTCTGAGTTGGCTAAGTTTAAAGTCCTAACTTGATTCTTGCTGAGACACAGCCAGCTAGCCTTTGTAATTTTTATAACTTAGAGACAAAGTTAAGACTTATATACTAAAGGATAATGTTAGTTTATTAAAGAATAGAGAAAATTTGGGTTAGTCAGATCAGGAAGGATCAGTGTAGCCTGTGAAAACAGGAGAAGCGGTTCCTTGCTGAACCATGGAGTTTTATTTGGGTGGAGTTAGAATACCTTAGAGTTAGAAATCCTCTTTTATAATTATATTCTCAATAAATTGTTTATTTTTTGTGTAACAAGAGTCTCCTTAGTGTCCTTGAACCTGGCCCTGAAGAGAAGTTCACTTATGAGCTTTACTTTACTTATATAAACTGAAGATATTTTGTAAGCACAGCAAACAGAGTATCTAATCAGTTTATATCTATAATCAGTTCTTTGAGTATATTATTTTTGCACAGTACACTCAGAGTGAATTTTTCTACTGTCTTTTTCTGTCAAAACCATTGAACCAGGGAGCTGCTGGGTGACTCAGTGGATTAAGAGCCAGGCCTAGAGATAGGAGGTCCTAGGTTCAAATCAAGCCTTAGATACTTCCTAGCTTTGTGACCCTGGGCAAGTCACTTAACCACCATTGCCTAGCCCTTACCACTCTTCTGTCTTGTAATCAAGGCACAGTATTGAGTTTAAGATGGAAGGTAAGGGTTAAAAGAAAAAAAAACACTGAACCAGTTCAAAACAAACAGTCTGAATGGTCCTTGAGGTGGGGCAAATTCAAACTTGCATCACATCCAGGTCATGAAGTCCTGATCCAGACAATTTGATGCTGGACAAACTATTAGCAATAAGGTTCCCAAATCTTCTATCCTTTCCCTTGTTCCTAACCCCATTAATTAGAATTAAATATAGTGTTTTTTTACATGTACGTTTCCTGAGTGATGAATATATCCATAGCCCTTAGGAAGGGGAGTCAATCACACAGTCAGATCCAATAGCATTATCCAATCAGTGCACCAATAGCCCTTATCAATACTCATTCCAACCTCAGGTATTGATGTGTTTGAAAAATTCTACTACAGGTTAGGCACAAAAACGTGTATGAATAATTTGAGTGTAGATGACTTTAAATTTGTGCATCTCACATTTCTTTTCAGCTACTATAGTTCTCCTTTATTCATAGAGCACAGTGCCTTCTTTGATGTAGGCATGACAGTCCAAAAGTCTTCAGAGAATCCTTAAGAGTGTTCTTTTATTGTTTCTTCTTACCTCCATTTGCATTGTGTGAATTCTCTGTAAAATACTCTTGTAGGCAAATATACATTTGTCATTTGAAAATCCATCAGTCCATCAGAGTTGCATTCTTTTCAGTAGAGTTCAAAGACTTGAAAGTTCAGCTCAAGAGAGAACTTCAGTGGCCAGGACCTTATTTCCCATGTGAACTACATAATCTTCCTAAGACAATTCAAATGGAAGGTATTCACTGTTGTGCATTTCACTGTTATATTGCCCAAGTTTTACAGGTATACAATAGTGAGGTCAGCACAACATGTTTGTGCTATATGTCTATTGATAATTCAATTTGATATGCAGCCTAGAATATACTTTGTCTACCACTCCCCTCTTTCCCCAACTCATGTGCCAATTCCTATATTATTTCTTTTCAAACTACTCTATTTCATAGTGTTCCCTCTTCAGCAAACCTTTTTTATTTATTCATTTGTGTATGTGTAGTATTTCTCCATTCTGATATATCATCAACATAAAATAATTTTCTCTAGGGTCAGGGAGCATTTTGTTTTATCTTTGTATAAAAATATTATATTTTTATTATATTATATTATATTTTGTATATAGTGTCTTGCAAATGTTTGTTGAATTGAATTTTGTGAAGATTTTTTTAAGTAAAATAAAGTCATGCTTCTTGTTATTTTTATTTATTTTTTCATGATTCTTTTTAAGATGCTATATTAGTTCTTATTAAGAATTAGAGAACCTTCCTCCCTTCTTTTTCCCCTTTCCCTCCATTTCTTTTCTTCCTTTCTTCCTTCTCTCTTTTTCTCCCTCACTCTCTTTCTATGTCTCTGTCTCGTCTCTTGTCTGTCTGTCTGTATCTCTTTCTCTCTAGTATTTTTCCATTCTTATGGGAAACCCTAGTCAAGGATAAAATCAGCTAAATTATGATATTCAGGGAAACTCTGAGAGCATGAACCCAAGAAAATGTTTATGCAAACTATCTCAAGGATGAAAATATTCTTCATATAGAGAGCTTTAGTTCAAAGTCATGAGATACTATAAAATCACAGCTCTTGTTCATTATCTGGGCAGAAAATATATTAATTTTATTTGTTCTTCTAAAGAAGAAATTTATTTTTTTGAAACATCAGTTACTTGAAAACATTGTGTTTATAAGCCCAAAGGCAGATTCGTTTTCTACTCCTACATGTTCTATGTGTGTCTAATTATATAGTTGGTTGTCATTAATCTTAAAATGTATCTATTTTATAGAGTCTTATAGAGTCTATAAGAACTATTCCAAAACTCTCATTTTATAAATGAGGGATTTGTGGACTCTGTAGGTTGTATCTTACATAGTGCCACAGAAATATTAAGGTGTAAGAGTTGGCCTCTAAAGCTGCATCCTTTCCTAATCCCGTATTCTTTCTATTATGTCATTCTGCTTCCAGAGAGGTTATAAATTATTTGAAACTATTTCAGGATTTTAAATTTTGAGTGATTGTAAAATATTTATATGTTTTGAACTGAGACCATTTTAGAAGGACTGTTGATTTCTATATACTATTACAATGCAAATGAACCTGGTTTATTTCATTAGGAGTTTCCTCACTCTACTTTCCCATTTCTTCCTATCCAGCTATAACTCTTCAGGGCATCATATTAAGTCACAATCTGATTAATTTTGACCAAAGTCTATTGCAAGACTAATAGAAGAAGGGAAGTATATAAAGTAATCTTTATTTTTATTATAAAGATATTTTATTTTACCAATTACATGCAATTGGTATATTTACCAATTGCAGAGGAACAAGTGTGGGACAATTTCTGGGTTCTTGGCAGCTGATTGGGACCACTAGGGGCTTGCTCCTGATGAACAGCTAGACTTGAGACCCCAGGAGCGTAAAGAGCACAGACCATGGGTATCGGGATAAAGCTAAGAATGGTGGCACTGAGCTGTGACTTGTAAAGTAGCCTCAGGCAAAAAGTGCTCCACAGCTCTATACACAGAGAGCTTGCCTGCCTCACTCAGACTTCTGACTAAGAAGGAAATACCAGCATAATGACAATGGCAAGCAATGCCCAAGAATTAACCACCAGGAAGAACAAGACAAAAGCTCTAACACCTGATAACTTTTAAACAGAAAAAATTCAGACCACAGAATAGACAGCAGAGAAGGAAAAATAAATAAACATATCCAAACCTTCCCAAAAAAATGAAAACTGGTCACAAGCTCTTGAAGAGTTTAAATCTAAGATTATGAGAAAGATGAAAGAGATCTGGCAAGAAAAATGGGAAACAGCTCAAAAGGAAATTAGCAGTTTAAAAGACAGAAACTCCCAATTGGAGAAAGATGCCCCCAAATCAAACAAAATGATGAGAAAATTTGAGATCCAAATTAAACAGCAGGAAACCATAAAAAACAGGATAGATCAAATCAAAAAGGGAAATCAAAAGATTATAGTAGAAAACAAGTATATCGAACTCCACCAAAAGAAATCAAGCCATTCCCTAGTTTACAAAAACTTTTAAATTTGATATAATCAAAATATTCATTTTACATGTGGTAAAGTCCTCTGTCTCTTGCTGGGTCTTAAATTCTTCCCTTTCCCATAGATGTGACAGGTATACTGTTCTATGTTCACCTAATTTACTTATAATCTCCCTCTTTATATTTAAGTCATTTATCCATTTTGAGTTTATTTTGAACCTCTTTGTTTTAAGTTTACTCAGAATAGGACTCCTTTCAGAAGACAAGGAAAATGGTTTTATTATTCTTTTTTTAATGAATTTCCCTTAATTAATGTAAAGGCCAGGGGAAAAGAAATTGAAACTTTTTTCCACCTAGAAAATGAAAAAGAAGCCTTCAACCCCCAGTGATAAAAATATGACCTAATTCTGAAGAGATGTAATTGAATGTTACTAAGTTAATTACTACATATATAGAAACAAATTATATATATATGTATATATATATACACACACACACACACACACACATTTATACATATATATGCCTCCCATTTGCATATATAGGTATGCCAGCTGAGTAAGATTAACTACTTCCCATTCACTTAGGAATACCACCAGAATAATGTGAAGCTTGAGGGAAGGGCAACATCACATGGTTTAAAAAGTGTTTTCAAAGTAATATGGTGTCAACTGTTAAATAGCAAGCTACATTTGAATGTTAGTGGTTCAATTTCTAATTTTTCTTAAATCTTGGGCATAATAATTTTGCTTTGATATCCCTCAACATCAAACGTATCAAAGGTGAGTAAATATTTTTATTCATTTCTGCTATGGAAATATTACAAATGTAAATACTTGTCTATACAACCCCCTTAACTATCCTTCTGAGCTATAATTTCTTCTCCCTTTTTCCCCTGCACCCCAACATTGCAAATATATACAGTGCAACACTTGGAGCTGTTCCAAAAATAAAACATTCAAGAAATAAACAAATTGGAAACCAAAATCTTATCCCATGAATTTCTTGCTAGATGATAGAAACCATCAAATGTAACAGTGTACACCTATCTTTGGATCCTGCGCTAGGTTCTCATTCCATCGAGCTACACATTTTAAACTGCTATCCTTGTAAGATGAGACCACTGTTAACTGAAACTCAATAGGGCAGCTGCTTTGAAGTTTGCTTTTTTGTGCATGTCCAATAACAGAGGTGGATTTTCACTGATCTATCCATGTTCTCTCACCTGGACTCCTTGATAATCAATAACATGCATTTGAAAATAACTTATAGGGATTTGGGATAAAACCTATGCAAGTGAAATCGGAGATCACTGGTTCCCATGAGACTCAAACCCCTGACCGTGGCCTCATTAACACGCTTCAGCAGATTTTTAGAAATAAACGTCTGCCTGTCAAACCTTCCTGAAGCAGAAAGAGAAAGTTCTCCTCCCTATGGTGCACACTCCACTAACCTTCACTTAAATGAATCTATAGAAATAAAGAAGCAATCTACAATCAAATGAGTTGGTTTACCTTGGATTCTAGAAATCAATGTTTCATATATGAAAGAAGCTTGCTCCAGCATCATTACTAAGAATGCTAAAAAATATGGCCTTCCTTTTACCAGTCAATACATACCCTATTTCAGGGACTCATATCTTCCTTTATAAGAAAACCCTGCTGTGCATTTTCCCTGTACCTCCCTCAGGCTCTGACTGAAAATATTTCTGTTTAACTAGTTGGCATAGATCAAAGAGCCATCACATGATCCATACATATCAAACCGAGGTTCTTACTCACAAGGAAAATCATTCTGCCAATCAATCGATAACCAAATAACTATTAAGTGCCAGATATTTTCCTAAGATAGTGCTAGGAAGTGGGGAAATGGATACAATGAATAAAACAATCTCTATTCTCAGGTTATATTCTTTTCAATCTATTTTCATAAACCCTGTAGGGTTTATTATGCTATCTGAGGACTAATTTGTTTAGAAAACTATAACTAGAAATAATTCCTCAAATGATTAGGGTCTTCATTTTTCCAACTTCTAAAGGCTCAAAAGGATTTATAAGCCTACTAGTCAAACATAGTATCTAAAAATAGCACTGGTATGTTACTGAGATTTATGAATTCAATATAGTAAAACTCAGCAAATTAAACATCTATTAATCATTTACTATGTGCAAAGCACTGTGCTAGGTGCTAAGAATTACAAACATAACAATGAAAAAGGGGCCAGGA
This sequence comes from Gracilinanus agilis, assembly GCF_016433145.1. Taxonomy (NCBI): domain Eukaryota; kingdom Metazoa; phylum Chordata; class Mammalia; order Didelphimorphia; family Didelphidae; genus Gracilinanus; species Gracilinanus agilis. The sequence continues at coordinate 102,932,396 of NC_058130.1, forward strand.
ATCTTAAATTCTTCTGGAAGAATGCATCATATATACAGATTAAAGTAATTTTAGACTTTGGAAAAGCAAATATGAGATCATGGAAGATGTCACAGAGAATGTAGCAGTTAAGGATTCTGACAGGCAGAACATGAAACTTTCTGGTAGACTATAATCTCTTTGAAGACAGGGTTTCTTTTTTGCCTTTATATGCCTGGTACCTTGCAAAGATCTTTATAGAGTGGCTATCTTATAAATGCTTAATGGAGTGAATTGAATAAAAGAGTCCTATTGAAACATGAGGATTCATTAAAATATGTGAATTTTTAGAGAGAAATAAACCATTCCATTCCATTTCTTCAGATGAGGAAATTGAGGATAAGAGAGGTTATGATTTTTTCAGGGTGACACTGATCATAAATGTCTTAGTTAAGATTTGAATTTGTTTTCGCAACTCAAAACCTATTGTTCTATCCACCTAGAACAACTAATGAGCAATCAAAGGAAATTAATTAATATTCTAGTATGCTATTTCATAAAAGAGGTTATGAGGATCTAGAATAGAGTGTTAATTATATCATTAGATAAAAGGAAATGAATGTGAGGCTTGTTGTGGAGATATATAAAAGTCTTAGAGAATTTTAACTGCAAACGTCTGGATACTAATTAACACCGGATGTGGGTGGTAGTGGAAAGAATAAAGATAAAGAAAAAATGACTCCTAGTTTTGCACAAAATTAATTGGTAGAATGGTTGTTCCTTTAGTAGAGAGGGAAGTTTGGAGGAGGAATAGCTTTAGGAAGAAAAATGCTTAATTTCATTTTGGTCATATTGTTTGAGATAAATATAAGATATCCACATGGACATATGCAGTGAATTGACATTACATGTTGAAGTTTAGTAGAGATTGGGGAGATAGATAGATAGATAGATAGATAGATAGATAGATAGATAGATAGATAGATAGATAGATAGATGATG
>NC_058130.1:102936149-102955044 GCF_016433145.1 Gracilinanus agilis
GTACCTTCCACGCTGTGCCCTGTTGTGGGGTTCCTCCATTCGTCTGGACTTGTTTTTATGTCCCCTTGAGGAGTTTTGTGTGTCGGTCAGGAGTGGTTAAGAGCTGCTTCTTACTCTGCCGCCATCTTAACCCGGAAGGGCAATTGAAATATTTTTATTGGAATATCTAGAAAAAAACCAAATCTCTTCCATGTGGTAATGTTGGAAAGAAATAATATGAAGAGTGGAAATCAACAGATGCTTAAAACGAACAAAAACTAACTTAAGATGCAAATGAAGGACAATATTTGCAAAATTAGTTTCATGTCAGCTCCCTTCTCCACATTATAGAACCAAAAAAGGGGTAAAAAGACCCACCTATAAACAACAGAAGGGAAAAAAGGAAAGCTCTATGCTTGCCTCATTGTACCAGCTAGGTTCATTGACCTTTACATTTCTGATAATTGAGTATATTTTATTTCTTCATGGCTTAAGTATTAGAACTATTCATTATGAATAATGTCTATTACTTTCAAAAGAACTATTTGTCATAAGGTTATTTTTTTTGCTTTTTTAATACAGAGGGAAAGTTGTAGGTCAGAGTGTTTCTATTTTCCAGTACCTCCGCATAAGATATACTTTTAAAAGAAGATTTTTTTCCAAACAGGTAAATATGTAAATCTGGCAAAATACGTTGTTTTCAGTTTCAAGAACATTTTGAAAATAGACTAGCCATTGTGATTAGGTTATTGTTTTTAAGTTTTCCAAAAAAAGGTTTAATTCTGACCTTTATTCCCTATCCTTACATATTCCACCAATCCTGACACTATGATAAACCTCCCCAAAATATGTTATCCCTAAGAGTCAAGTGTATTTCAAAATATTCTAGGAGACTCTAGGTCCTTGTAATGATAGTATTAGGTAAAAATAATAATGTATGTGTTGAATGGTACAAGACTGACACTTTGTTTCTTCTCTGGATGTCCCTCTCTGTAATTAGATTTCAAAAAATCAATTTCACATTACAAGAAAGTATCCCTCTTGGGAAGAGGAGGGAAAACGAGAGGGGAAGGAGAAGAAAGGATAGAAAAAGGGAGAGGAAGAGATTTGGGACAGAGAAAGGGAGAGAGAGAAACATAAAGTAAAGGGAAAGGGGGAGAGAGAGAAGTGGAAAGGGAGAGGAAAAAGGTATAGAATAATCAACAGGTATCGATTAACCACCCATTATTTACCAGGCACTGTGCTAAAAACTGGGGATACAAAAAAAAAGACAAAGGCAAAGTAAAAGTTAAAGAGATCAGCTTTCTAGGAACTCACAATCTAATGGAAACAAACTTGGCAAAAGTAGGAATACATTAGGCTAAAATGAAATTAAAGAAACAAAATTTTAAAAACAAGGACAAGTACTGAAGCATGGGTACATGATTTTAAGATAGAAGGCTAGTGGCATTATAGCTTAATCATATTCACAATTTAAAGTCTCTTGTTCCCATTACCTACATAAATCAATTCCCATAACGCTGAAAATGGTGCACTGACTTCTATTGTTCTTTGAACATAGATAATAGAATATCAATACAATAAAGTGAAATAGAAACTGAGAGGTTCATTTGATCCTGATGATCAGGCACAGTGTGTATTTGAAGAATATCTTCAATTTTCAATGTTTTTGTCTCAGCTCAATACTTACATTTTGCTTATTATGAAAATTACTAGTAGAGATTGTAATTATAGTAAAAATCAGAGAAGGGAATTGGAAAAAGAATATTCTGAAAACAAGAGCTATTCTCCTGTTTAATCATTTACATAAAATAAAATGACTTTACATGGATGAACTCTGAGTGGTCTTAGAGATTCATTCTCCTTCCTTGCTGTGGCTCCCATGACTCCTTACTGAGTATTTCAACTACTTCATGGCATTCTTTTCAGATGGAGAAAGTGTTCATTATTCTGAGAATCAGCAGAAGGAAATGAACCATTGCTGTCAATGAGCCCTAAAGTCTTGCAAACAGAAATTTTTAAAGGCTATAGACTTCTGAATGATGTTTCACTGGAGCTAAAAAAAGTTGTTTGTAAAGTTCATCTTTATTCTCTAACCATTTTACCTATATTTACATTATCTCCTCCGGCCTAATAAAAGTATTTTTATTTTTGTATTATAGTTATATTTTTTCATACACATAAAACAGGTATATGTAACATATATACATATATGAATATATGTACATATATATATATATATATAGTCTGTGCAAAGTACAGAGAAAAAATTCTATTAAAATGAAAAACCAAATCTGGTGGTTATTAGCTATAATAAAATTATGTGTGTATATCTATGCACTTTTATGTATATATAACATAATAGGAATAAACACATACATTTTTTTCAGATTTTTGGAAGCAAACATAACTGCATGTTTAAAGTTAAATTAAGACTTTTTTCCTATTTACAAAAATACTGTCTGTCATATGGTATAGCTCTTAGGAACAATGGAGAGAGATACATGGGATAAGAAACAACAAATATTAATAACTTAAATAAAAATAAAATTATTGTACTCAGTGGAGTTATAATATATCGCCTAAGTGGACACAAAAGGATCCAGTCTCTACATCCCCCATTATGAATAGATAATAATATAATTAACAATAATTTAGTTAAAGGGGAAAGAAAATGGTAAGGAACAATGAAGAAGTCTCCAAATGATTAGTCGCTCACATAAGGGAAAAGAAAAGAATGGAAATATGGAATCAGAAGAGAAACAAAATTCCCACAATAATTAACTATTATAGATGGGGGGAAAATAAAGAAACAGTATTGGAAACAGATAGAAAAAAATGAATTAACTTCAAAATTAACAAAAGAATATATAGGGAGTATCTGGGTAGCACAGTGGATTGAGAACCATGCCTAGAGACAGGAAGTCTTAGGCTCAAATCAGGCCTCAAACACTTTGTAGCTATGTGACCCTAGACAAGTCACTTAACCCCTATTGCCTATCCCTTATTACTTCTGCCTTGCAGCCATGACATAGTCTTGATTCTAAGGCAAGGGTTTAATTTTTTTTAAAAAAAGAAAATATATAGACCTTAAAAGTAAATTCGTTTGTGTGAATTTATCTTTAATAGCTTAAAATTGTATTGAGACTTTTGGAAAACCCTTCACACATAAGTAAAGATACATACTTTTGGTCTCTAGATGATTTCTCTAGCTAGTTTTGAAGTAGCTAGAGAGATAGAAAGACAGATAAATAGAAAGATAGATAGACAGACAGACAGATAGATGTACATATCTCTCTATATATACATATGTATAAATATATTTACAGTTATTGAAGCTTTGTACATATATAAGTAAACATGTAAATATTAGATATATATTTACATATATTCTGTATCAAGATCCTAGTGATAAAAAATTAACAACTGATATTGTTGTAGAAACTTTTGAATGATGACTTAGAATCAATTGAAAATTAATCATCAACCTAGATTAAAAGTCATCAGAAGGAGCAGAATCTATAACAAAGTAAGATTAAAGGATACCTCAAGTAAAGAAGCCTTGAAAAATTTACAAGGAAATTTGACAGGACTAAAAACATCTGAGAGTAATCATCTGAGTTATTTGATTACTTGGAAAATGCAAAGAAAGAATCAAATCACAATTTTCAAGGAAATCTTTCATGTAAATTCTTCAGAAGTACTATTAAAGAGCAAAATAATTCATTGAGAAAGTATTTGAAATTAGGTTATACAGGACAATAGTTTCATGAAGGTTTTTTTTAATTTTTATACTTCAAAATGTGTGGTTGTATTCTACCTTATGATTAAAGTGAGAACCACAGAGCAAAGCAATACTTCAGGAAGTAACATGTATTATCACAACTTAATCAGCATTCATGCTTAGTTTCTACACTATGTCTAACTTATTTTTTTAATTTCAGAGAGCAGTAGATATAATAAATTAAAGAGGTTTGCTTCAATCGATCATTCTTTCTGGCCTAAAATTCTAATAATCTATTTTCCTTCAAATAGCAGTATTCTATCACGTGAAAACTGAATTATCTTCTTGACAAGACTAAGAGCCATATTGTACCTTTTCCCCAGTGTTTGCTACCTAAATCTAGTATTGTTAATTATTTAGATGTGGTAAGAGCAAGATATGAGTTCTGCTATTTATTATTGAAGAAAAATAAAAGAAAAATAAACAAGTCAAATACCAATATAGTTTAAAAAATAAGTTTTATGATATAGCATAAATTCTGAAACTCACTCAACTGCACTCAAACTAGAGGCTTGTTTCCCCAGATCAAGGCTAACTCTTTGTTAACGATTTTAGGAGTATCTATGATAGGTGGGTGGGTGTATTCATAATGAAGTCCCATCAGTGTACTCATCCAATGATTATCAATTGGTATCAAATAACCAGACACATTTAATAAGTTTTTAAAGGTACGTAGTTTCTAAGGAAGTACCATTGTAAGAGTTGATACAGAAATAGGGACACACTTTCCTATAACAACTATAGTATTTAGTGGAAAATGACTCATACTGAAAGCAAATAATTGTGGCAAATAAAGAGTAACCGCTCCTGAAAGTCAATTTCTTCTCTTCTTGGTCTTATTCTTAATTTCCTCTTAGGTATATAAAACTTCTCCCTCTCCTTCTTTTAGAGTTTTCAAACATCCTTTCCTAAATATGTCTTGTTTGCCCTCAACTTCCAATGCTGACATTATCATCAGCTGCTCTAGAAGCCTAAAAGGGTACTCATGGGATGTCCATAATATTCTATTAGAAGTTTACAAGGCAATTCTCTGTTCAAGGGAAACATAAGGAGATAGAAGCTCATCTCCTCCCGCATCAAGCAGCTTCCTATAAGAGGCTCAGACATAGTATTCAGGTTGACAAAAACACTTATAAGACTGATTCTGGAAAAACTTATTATTTTTATGTAAGTCCCAAAGGGAATGACAAAGTCTTTTAAGCAAATCCCAATAGATTTCTTTGGTACCTTCATTTCATTCCATTCCGTCTTCGAAATATATTAAGAAGTTTGCATATCTAATTTTAATGCCTTATATTCATTGATTCAATAGGGACTTCACACCTGATTAAGGTAGATGCTTTAAGTATTATGCAGTGATTGAATCAATTGGTACCCTATTTTAACCTTAACATTAATATTTAATATACTAATCGACACTGCTACTCTTCATCTGCTTGTTAGATGGTCATCTATGACATTCTGAACCAAGGTATCCTCAGTAATGAGTGAGATTTCTCCAACACAGTCTTCAGTGGCACCCTCACTTGTTTATTCATTTTCATCATGTTGCAACATGTTAAACTTTATAGTAGTCTTGTTAATGGATTTATAGAATACATTATTTACTTTTAAATAAACATTGTCACAATAGAGAGGTGTATTATAATAAATTCTGGCAAAAATACCCCCTGAACTTTAAAATGAAAACCAAAAAATGGGAAATTAGATGAATAATAATGACAAAGCTAACATTTCTCGAGCTCTTAATGAGTACAAACTTTATTTCAGGATAATAAGCTTGAGCAAAATTGTTTATTACAAGAGCAATATATGTATATATTGATCTTCTAAAATATCAGTAGAAATCAGAAAAAAGTTATTAAGTTCTAAATGTTAAAAATAACAATGAAATTGAATCTGTGACTTATCCAGGTGCATTTTTACTGATACAAATTTTCATGAAATAAAGGAAAGTTGAACATTTGGAGAGATATTCATCATTTCTGATTAGAAAGAGATAATAACAGTGAAAGTACTTGTCAAAATTTGTTGTATTCATTAAATTATCAGAAGTATATTATTTATAACAAGAAAAAAATAAAATCCATTAAGAAGAAAAAATCAAACAATCTTGATGGGCACTATGAAAACAAAATAATTAGCAGGGTAGTTACATAGTAAAATGTCAAATTTCAGTAAGAAGTAATTGTTACAATTATATTACTAGATAAAATCTCATTGGAAAAAAGTCAAGGGATTTAATTGTAAAACAGTTCTGGAGAAATGTATGGATCATTTTATGCTTAGTATTTGAATCTCTTTGGCTTGAGTCCAGAATCTAGTACATAATAGGTACTTGTTGATTGATGACTATTAGAAGAGGCATCAGAGTGCTGTCACTTAGAGTTTCATTATTGTCTTTTTAACTGAAGCACCAAAACTGAAGATTAGTCCAACAAAGGAGTAGAGGGGTTGGCAAGGAAGGTGGTGGTTTGTATAGCACATTCTACCTTGGTAGAACTAAGACAATATAAAAATAATTTTAAGTAAAATAATATATGGGACTGGATTTGGTTAAGTGTGTGTGTGTGTGTGTGTGTGTGTGTGCGTGCATGTGTGTGTGTGTGTTGTGATGATCTGTGAAGTCAGCAATGCCTCACTTGTGTCGTTTGATGTTACCCACGTACTTGTCAACTTGCACTGGAACTGATGTTCTGTTGTGTTGACTTGTGTCGTTTGATGTACCTGCGCTTGTCATCTTGCACTGGAACTGATGTTCTGGTGCACTGACTTGTGTCAGGAACAAAGTTCAAATGTTTATGAAAAGTGATTAATTTTTTCTTTTTTGTTTCTTTCTTTCTTTCTTTCTTCCTTCCTTCCTTCCTTCCTTCCTTCCTTCCTTCCTTCCTTCCTTTCTTTCTTTCTTTCTTTCTTTCTTTCTTTCTTTCTTTCTTTTTTTTCAGTTTAATAAAGGTGATTATAGTTAAGAGTTCATGATAAAGATTTGTGTTTTTGTTTATTTGTTAATGTCAGTGTCTAGGTCTTGGATTGATTGCAAATTAAATGTTGTGTCTTCTTCTGCCATTGATTCTTTTTCATTGTCATAATGGTTTACGGATGATTCTTCTAAGTTGTACTTGGGATTGGGATAATCATTTGGGAGGAACATTTGGTGTAATATCTCGTTGTTTATTGGTTCTTGGTCTAATTCTGGTTCTGATTCATGCTCTGATTGTTGTTCTGAATGCTGCTCTGGTTCAGTGGTCTTATGTATAGGCTGTGGACTTTCTAAGGATTTATTTGACTGATTGGTTGGTGCTAATTTATCTTTGTGCTGTATAATAACTGGGTCTTGTGGTTGTTGTTGTTACATGTTTTTTGCTGGCTTGACATGGGTGACATGGAACCAAGGATCTCTTCCTTTAATTTTGACTGCACTAGGAGTAGTTAAAATTATCAGGGCTGGTCCATGCCATTTGGGTTCTAACACAGACTTTCTAGTGAAGTTTCAGATGTAAACCTAATCTCTAGGTTGGAAGTTGTGTAGATTAAAATCAAAGGGTACTCTTTGATTTATCAAGTCTAATTTATGGAGTTGATTTAATCATTGCTTGAGTAATTTAATATACTCACAGAGTTTGCATTCCATACCCAGATGTGATAATTTGTGAATGCTTTGAGGTGACTTGCCATAGAAAGGTGGATGGCCATACAGCATTTTGAATGGTGATAAGTGTGTAATGCTGTTGGGTTGGCATTTGAGGTGGAATAGTGCCAATGGTAAAGCATCAGGCCATTTCATGTGGGATTCTGCAGATTTTGGCTACAAGAGTCTTCAAAGATTTATTCACACGTTCAATTTGCCTGTTCAACTGTGGTCTATATATCGAGTGAAGATGTTGTTTTATTCCTAAAGTCTCATATACATAGCTAAAATCTTATTAGTGAAGTGGGTATCTGAATCAGAAGCAATATTAAGGGAATAGAGAATCTGGATATTAATTCTTTCAGTAAGACTTTCATAACAAATGCAGAGGTGTTACATTTTGCTGGAAAAGCTTCTGGCCACTTAGTTAATCTATCCACTATCACTAAAGCATATCTGTAACCTTGACTCCTTGGCATCATAATGTAATCAATTTGTAAGCATTCCAATGATGTATAGGCTAGTGGTTTGCCTTCCAGATTGTGGACTTTTGTAATTGTCTAGTTATATTGCACACAAATTCTGTACCTCTGTGAAACTGTTATAGCAACTCCATATATGCCCCTTGCATTACTATACCTATTTATGGAATTTGCCATGCCCAGACATCGATAATACCCTTTTTGGTGTAGTGCATTGCAAAAGGTGAAATATAGGAATTTAGGCAACATAGGTTTTCCATTTGCCCTCAGCCAAACTCCATTAGCTAAGTATGCACCGTGATGTTTTTTTCCAATTCTTCACTTCCTTTGGGGAGTATACGTTTTTCAGATCATCTTCCTTCACCAAAGATAAGTTCAGAATTGTAAGTGGTCCATACCTTGTTGTGTATTTGGCTGTGATATCTGTACGTTTGTTCCCTGATTCCACTGGCCCTTGGATCTTAGTATGAGCCTTGTGATGACTGACTGACACTTGGGTTGGTAATTGGATTGCATCCAACAAACAAACAACAAACCTGAAGACTACAAAAAGCATCCGTGATCTAAAACACAATTGGTATGGGGCAACAAACCACACTGTGAAGAGGAGCATCGGAGCAGTGTTGGACCCATGCATTTGAAAAACATAACTTACACCCAACAGAATTCTCACCGCATCCAACACTTTAGATTCCATCCACACAGTACATACACTTTGCAGAAGAATTCCGATGGAGTAAGTATGTAACACTTCATTACACGGAAAGGTCACACTAGACACTACATAGAACATTTTCTGACTTCACATCTACATGTAAAACATAAATGTACGCTTAAGAGAGAAGAGCTTGTCTGCCTTAGCACAGAATTTTCCTCTTACTTTGGTTCAGACACCTTCTAATCAAATCACCTGACATTTCTTGTAAATAATGTATATATGTAAATGTTTGCTTATTAATTCTTAGCAATAAGTTTTACTAACACACAGGGACAGTTAGTTAGCTTGATAAGTTAGAACAGGGACAGAATTTTCTAAACTTTCTTTGTAAATACTGTACATAGCTTAAGTCTATAGTTTAACCAAAACACTTACAAAGAATATTAATCTTACTTATTCTTACTGACATTTCTAACGTAGGCATAATTGTACTAACATATCCATATACTAACTTTAGGAAGATGAATTAGAATTTGGAAATTTAGATTTCAAAATTTTTCTTAAATATATACTTTGTTGTTAGTTCATGAAATTAGATAGATACATAGATAGAATTTATTACTTTGCTTTAGCTGGCAAATGTTAGCTTTGAGACTGCTTGTGAATGTTTGCATTTAATCTGCTTTTCTTTTCTGTTCAAAAATTTTTGCAAAACTGAAACCCTATTCCTTTCCTATGCCTTTCCCATAACCCATCTTAGTTTTAAATTAGACTAGTCTTAGCATAGTTTAGGAGTAAGCAACCCTTTTTATTATTTTATAAAACTTAGATAGGGATAAGAGCATAGTTATAATTCAGCATAGAATAAGAGTTAGTAACCCCTTAGATCTTAGCAACCAGAAAAAGTTGCAAGGTGCAAATTTTCCAAAAAAACAAATGAGCAGATTGTAATGCTAGGTGGCTAACAAAAACTTTTTGCTTCTGTAATTTCTAAAGGTCACAACAAGTCAGTTAAAGATCTTAGAATATTCAGAAAGTCAGTTAGAACTTAAAGCTATAAATAGAGGTGAAGTTCCAACTGACAAGGCTTTTGCCTTCTGGCTTTTGCTGTGGCTGGAGGCTTTTGCTTTGGCTTAGCCTGTTAGCTGAGGCCTTTCAGCTTGGTTTTGCTTCGGCCTTGTCCTGTGCTTATCTTGTCATGGGGAAATTTAAACCTATCTCATTTCTCTGGACCTCTCCTGATCTCTCCATCTACATTCCCTTCCCTTCCCCTGAATTTCCTTTGGGCCCTGGGTGTAAGGGAGGGCTTGGTGATTGAGCATTGAGGGTTTTAGTTTCTATAGACAAGTAGAGTATCCTCAAATAAGTTACCCCTAGTTTTAGTGATTTAATAAGGACTTTACTTAAAAGGCAGTCAAATCTCCTGACTGGGAGAGCAGGCTCTCTCAGTCTAAACCTCTCTGCCACCCATCCCCCACCATCACCCCTCTCCCTAGCAGCAGTTAGAAATCCTGAACCCCTCTCTCCTTCTGACTGACCCTGGTATTAGTAGCTCCCCTTTGTTACCTACTCAAAGCCTCTGATGAATCATTGTATCAAAAATTGAGGCAAGGGCTAAAGAGGGACGGAATCATTTTCTTTTTATTTCTTGAGAGTACTGGAGGCATCCATCTTGACAGGAAGTAACTATCAAAGATTTCCTCCAGCCATTAATTTGACTGGCAGGAAGGGGCCCTCTCGACTCCTCCCTCAAGAGACTTTAGAAATTAACAAGAGAAACCCTCCAGCCAAAACCTAAACATTCCGTACTTGCCATAATTTCCTCCCTGTATCCTCTGTCTCAAGCCTCTGGGAATAAACCTGTTTGAGCTGCCCTCTCCTACATACCTTATTTCCTTTATCTCCTATATACCTTCCCTTACCTTCATTTCTCCTCCATTCACCTTATAATCACCTAATATCCCCATTTATCCTTCCTTACACCCAAATTGCATTCAAGACCCAGTCAGATTACTTACTCTTTATAACAATGTGTAAATGGAAAATGGTGAAAGAAGTGAGGAGATTGGATTACTTCAATTAAAGTAAATATATGGATCTCTAGCTTCCTTAAAAATTAAATATTGCAGGCAGGTAGGTGATTCAGTGTATAGAGAGCCAGGAGACAGGAGGTGCTGGGTTCCAACGTGGCTTCAGATACTTCTTCTCTGTGTGACTTTGTGCAAGTTACTTAGACACCATTGCCTAACACAGTGATGAGCAACTTTTTGAGCTTTGTGTTTCAAAATTCACTAAAAAACTGAACATAACTTGGGTAGTATGTCCCTTTGAGAAAAAAAAAACACATAATTTCATATTTATAGTTTAAATTAAAAAATGTATAAATGCAATATATAACTGCATTTAATAAACCAAAATAGGTAAATTAATATAGGTAGAATTGTCATCTACAGTGCACAGAGTGTCTATACTACACTACAGCAAATGTTTCATCCTCAGCATGTGGCCCCAGACTTCTCTGTATGCAGCCGCATGCAACTGTGTGTCACTGAAAATGGCTATGCATGTCAGTGCTGAGACGTGTGATATAGGTTTAGCATCACTGACTTCACCCTTACAACTTTTCTCCCTCACAACCAATACATTATAAAATGGAGGGAAACTGTTCTAGAAGTGAAATACTGTGATCTGCGTCAGAAAAAAAAGGTTATGTAGTGTTATTAGGGGGAAGAGTAAAAAGGGCCATTTGAATGCAGTTTTTGACACATAATTATAGATCATAATATCTTACTTAGAGACTTAAGGAACATTAGATACTTCCTAGTACAACACTTTTATTAAAGACAAAGCGAAAAAAAATGATTAAATTACTTGCCCAAGGTTAAAGATATGTGTTAGAGGTAGAATTTGAATATAAGTTTGGGCCTGGAATCAGGAAAACTCATCTTCCTGAGTCCAAATCTGGCCACAGACATTTAGTGAGATGTGTAAACCTGGGCAAACCATTTAAGTCTATTTGCCTCTGTACTTCAACTGCAAAATGATCTGGGAAAGGAAGTAGCAAACCAATCTAATATATTTCCCCCAAAAAAATTATAAATGGGGTAACTAAGAGGTTTGGACATAACTGAAATAAATGAATAACATCTGACTTCACAGCCTGTCTTTTTTGTATAATGACTGTCACAACATTCTCCATAAAAATGTCATACAATTACGTGCACATGTCTCGTCTTTTTATGTTCCACTTGATATTAAAATCTAAGAGTGATAAATCAAAAGAGTTTTCTTTTTTTGTTTTTGTAAATTTTTTGGAATCTTGTATTATATTAACAAAGGCATAAATGATTCTTTTTTGGGGGATGAAAGCCTTTAAAATACAATTTTGCGTTACCATATGAAATTTTTTAATAGTCAAAGTAAAGTAAAGAAGGCTTTTGTATTTTCTATACTTTATACTGTATTTTCTACATTTCTTATATTTTCTCAGTCACTTATATAAGTATAATTATCTGTCTGCTATAGAATATAATTTTAAAATCTTACCTTTTCCAGTTTCTTACTTTCATCATGATGCTATTATACACAAGGAAATAATTTTCACAAACATTTCATGTACTTGGAAAAAGAGTCTTATGGATTAACTGATGTTGAACTTTTCCTGATAAATTTGTAATTGTCATAATTATGTCTATGTCATTTAAAACATTTAATGTCCTTTATTCTTTACTAGATTTAGTGAATTGATCCATAGACACCATTTAATTTGTGTTACCTTTATCATCATGTTGCTCTGTGTTATATGGTTTAGTCCATAGGAAGCTGTCTTTTATGTGGCTTAGTCCACACGAAGTTATTTTTTTTCTTGAAAGACATTTTTATTTTCTTGTGTTCAGCAGTTAAGGAATACAATGTCAAAGATCAAATATAGTCATTCCATTTTCATTGATGAGCAACAAGCTTTTTTTGTTAATTTTTGTTGTTTTTATTGTTGTCATCCTCCAAGTTACATTCTTAAAAGGAATTCAAAATGATCTGGCTTAATTAGGTCTCTTGATAAACTTTCTATAAACTTGTTTTTCTATAAACTACTTGTAACTGTTTTATGATACTATTCAGCATGTAGCATTCCACCATCCAGATATAAAGAAAGACTGGCCAATGAGCCTAGTCCTTATGAACATGCACAGCATGATCAGCTCATCTAGTGCCCACATGGAGTTTGGAGCATGCACAGACATTTTATAACTGGCTATAACCCACTAACTGCATGCTGAAGAGGAGTCTTTTTTGATGATCTGCGGAGTCAGAACTGTGGTGCATTCAGAAAGCTAACCAGGGCTTATCTCTCAGCTCTCAGTATTTCTAGTCTGACTGGCCATAAAGAAGAAGGGTAAGTTGCTGTGGGTCTTTGGATAAGAGAGATTCTTTGGGCTTCCTCTTACTCACTTAGAAGCTGAGAGCATCCAGCCTTGCCTTTGCTTTTATCATTGTTATGTCTATTCCTTTAGGTAAAAATTTTTATGATGGCTTTGAGGACCACCTAAGGTTAAGCATTTGAAGTTGAGGAGCTGGAAGTGACATTTACCAGAAGCCAGACAATGAGGATCAACACCCTCCGTTAACCTGCTTTACTTACCCCTGTGGTCTCAAAGGTGTCAACTAATCAATCTATCAGCTGTGCCATATTTGAAATAAATTTAGTATGGAAAATGCTTCTGAGATGCTGTGGGAAATCTAAACCTAGTCTTCCCAAGAATAGTAGTCTTATAGGGAAGAATTTGACTTGAGATGAGAGGAAGGATTCATAACTTTTCTTTTTAGGAGACCTTCACAGTGAATATGTCTTTTTAAAGTTAATGTTAATTGGTTAAATGGAACTACCTTGCTAGCTAATCACTGCTGACTAACAGAGAGAGAAACATATTTTTCTTAATACTGTATATGTGCATGTATGCATATACATGCAAATGTATGCACATATACATGCACATTTATATACATGTACAATTTCATTAGGTAAAAATACTCCTCATCTCCTTAAGAGTACTTCAGAACCCTAAGGGTGAGATGCAACTAACTTTGTCTTGGGAAAATAAGTTGAGAATGACATTACATAATTCCACAAGTTTGTACAAAGAAGCTAACAAAATTGCATTTTCCTTTGCTAGCTACATCTATTTTTTTAAAAAGAAAATTTAAGTGATTTTGGCTATTAGTTTCTAGATGTCCTTAATCTTATTGTGTCCACTTACTTCTATCTTTTTAAACTTCTTTGGAAAATCTTGATTGTCATCTATCTTTGTAATTGTGTCTATTTTTGTTGGTAGGAGAAATGGCAACACATGAACAATTAAATTAGGATTTTTATTTTAAATTTAACTTTGCATTTATTATTATTTTAATTCTTCTAATTTTGTATCAGTTTGGTAATTGAATCAATTGTTTTAATATATCTAGGCAACTAATACAGATAATATTACACTATTTATCATAAATAAAACACCTGTCAATATACAATCATTTTTAACACAATTTTAGTATTTATTTTTTAGAAAAGTTAACATGGTTACATAATTCATGCTCTTACTTTCCCCTTCATTCCCTCAGCTCCCCCCCTCCATGGCTGATGTGAATATACAATCATTTTAATTTTTATAATGGTGTTCATCCTGCCCACCACAAGAAGCATGGTTCTCCAGTCTAAAGGTTTTTTGACCCACTTTCCAATAATATTTACCTGATAAGATAGACTGCTTTTAGATATAGTTGCAATTTATGCTCTCTGGCCTTTATTTAAATTTTCTCTTGTATAGAATCATATGGTTATTGAGATCCTTGCCAGTTCACTTGGCAAGCCTTCTTTCTTTTAGGTTTACTGAAAGGACTGCTTCCCAGAAATGCTTGACAATATGGGGATTATTGAAAGGTATTTTACTTTCTTTTTTTTTTTAAACTGTTACCTTCCACATTAGAATCAATTCTAGGTTCCGGGTTAAGATGGCAGCAGAGTAAAAAGCAGCGCTTAACCTCTTCTGACCGAAACACACAAGATTCCTCAAGGGGACATAAAAACAAGTCCAGAAAAATGGAGGGGCCCGACAACAGGGCACAGCGTGGAAGGTACGTGGAATCAGGACATTTTCATGCTATAAAGGGGTGAAACATCTCTCACTAAATCGAGGCCTGAGCAACCACCCCACCCCCACCACCTCCACACACACCACCTATAACGCCGAAGCCAGTTAAAAAGAAATAGAGCAAGTTTGGGGCACCCATCGAGTCAAATGGCAGCTCCTGGGCCTGTTCCTGAGAGCAGCAAGATTTAGGACCCCAAAAAGCTAAAGAATGCACACGAACTCTGAACAAAGGAGCAGTATGCAGAACGCGGATGCAGGGCGCAGAGCACGGGAGCAGAGCGCAGGCACGGTTGGAGGCGCGGGTGGAGGCAGATACAGCCGTGAGCTAAGGCTCTGAAACCCTGAGTGGGGAACAAGTGCAGATGGGTATACGACTGTGGAAGCAGCGCCCTGAGACTTGTAAAGAAACCTCTGGCAGAGGATCAAGCAAGGGAATCCACCAGGGGGCTTGACCTTGGAAAAAGCCAGAACTCAGACCTCAGGAGCAAAAAGACCGCGGACAGACCCTGAGGATAAACCTGAGAAGCTGCTGGGCTAATGATGGCTACCCAGACTCAGGAAGTTCAGAAGAGAAAGATTAACAACAAGAAAAAGAAGTCTTTAACACTTGACAACTTTTACACAGAGAAAATGCAGACAACCAAGCAAACAGAGGAGGAGAACAAACAAGCATTTGGACCCTCCTCAAATAAGGAAAACTCCTCACAAGCTATGGAAGAGTTCAAAACTGAGATTTTGAGGAAAATGGAAGAGATCTGGCAAGAAAATAACAGTTTAAAAGGTAGAATCTTGCAATTGGAAAGTGAGGCTCAGAAACCAAATGAAGTGATAAGCAAATTGAACACCAGAAATGACCAGATTGAAAAGGAATAGCAGAAGATTATGGCCGAAAAGCTGAAGATTATAGCCGAAAACCAATCCCTAAAGGCTAGAATTGAGCAATTAGAAGCTAATGATCTCTCAAGACAACAAGAACAAATAAAACAAAGTCAAAAGACTGAAAAAATAGAAGGAAACATGAAATATCTCAAGACAGACCAAGAAAACCGGTCTAGAAGAGACAACTTGAGAATCAATGGTCTTCCAGAAAAACCAGAAATTAATAGAAACCTGGACTCTATACTGAAAGAAATTATTCAGCAAAATTGCCCTGAAGTCCTACAACAAGAGGGCAATATAGACATTGAAAGGATCCATAGAATACCTGCGATATTTGATTCAGATAAGAAAACGCCCAGGAATATAATTGCCAAATTCAAGAGTTTCCAAGCAAAAGAAAAAATCTTGCAAGAAGCCAGAAAGAGACAGTTCAAATATCAAGGAACACCAATCAGGATCACACAGGATCTGGCAGCCTCCACGCTAAAAGATCACAAGGCTTGGAATACAATATTCAGTAAGGCAAGAGAGCTGGGCCTGCAACCACGGATCAACTACCCATCAAAATTGACTATATATTTCCAGGCAAAAGTATGGGCGTTCAATAAAATTGAAGAATTCCAGGTATTTGCACAGAAAAGACCAGGGCTAAATGGAAAGTTTGATATCCAACCACAAAAATCGAGAGAAACCTGAAAAGGTAAATAAGATACAGAGGGGAAAGAAAGAAAACTTATAATTTTTAAATTTGCCTTTTTAAGGGCCTCAGTGAGATCTAATTATCGGTATTCCTATGTAGAGAAATGTTATGTATAATTCTCTCTAGTAAACTCTATTCACTATTATAGTATTCACTATTAGAGTAATCAGAAGAATAATTAACAGGGTGAGGGTGGAACACTAAATAATCTAAGATGACATGGGGGATGGGAAAAAGGGGGTGAATAGTAGGGGACACCAAGAGAAACTTGAGTGAATAAGAAAAATAGGATATTCTATTACACACAAAGAGAGCATGGGAAGGAGAGGGTACAAATACTATTATAAGAAGGAGAGGAAGACAGCATTAAGAGGTAATAATCAAAACTTACTCTCAGTGTAATCAACCCGGAGAGGGAAGAGTAGCTATACTATCCATTGGGACATAAAACTCTCATCTAACCCTTCTGAGAAAGTCAGAAGGAATAAACCAAGGGGAGCAGGGGAGTGGGGAGTTCAAAATGGGAGGTGAGAAGAAGGAGGAGGGAATTCATAAGGCCTATAAAAACAAAAAGAGGGGGAAAATAAGGGAGGGGGTAGAAAGGGAAGTTAATCAAGGGAGGGGATAAGGGATAGCAGCTTAATAGCAAACCACTGGTTTAAAAGGAAATAGTATAAGAAAAAGGGGGTAGGGATATGGGAGGATACGAAAATGTCAGCAAGTGCACAACTGATGATTATAACTCTGAATGTGAATGGGATGAACTCTCTCATAAAACGGAAGCAAATAGCAGAGTGGATTAGAAACCAAAATCCTACCACATGTTGTCTACAAGAAACACATATGAGACGGGTGGACATACACAAGTTTAAGCTTCAGGGCTTGAGCAAAATCTTTTGGGCGTCAAATGAGAAAAAGAAGGCAGGAGTGGCTATTATGATTTCTGACAAAGCCAAAGTAAAAATAGATATGATTAAAAAAGACAGGGAAGGTCATTACATCCTGATTAAAGGCAGTATAAACAATGAGGAAATAACACTGCTCAATATGTATGCACCAAGTGGCATAGCACCCAAATTCATAAAGGAGAAACTGGCAGAGCTCAAGAAGGAAATAGATAGTAAAACCATACTAGTGGGAGATCTAAATATTCCTCTTTCAGGTCTAGATAAATCAAACCAAAAATAAATAAGAAAGAGGTAAAGAGGTGAATGAAGTCCTAGAAAAATTAGATTTAATTGATATGCAGAGAAAAATAAATAGGGACAAAAAGGAATACACCTTGGCACATTCACAAAGATTGACCATGTTATAGGGCATAGAATCATTGCAAACAAATGCAAAAGAGCAGAAACCTTCTCAGATCATAATGCAATAAAAATAATAATTAGTAAGGGTACCTGGACCGGAAAATCAAAAACTAATTGGAAATTAAATAATATGATTCTCCAAAACCAATTTGTCAAAGAAGGAATCATAGAAACAATCAACAATTTCATTGAAGAAAATGACAATGATGAGACATCCTACCAAACTCTGTGGGATGCGGCCAAGGCAGTACTCAGGGGGAAATTGATATCCTTGAGTGCATATATTAACAAATTAAGGAAGGCAGAGATCAATGAATTGGGCATGCAACTCAAAAAATTAGAAAATGAGCAAATTAAAAATCCCCAGATGAAAACTTAATTAGAAATACTAAAAATCAAGGGAGAAATTAGTAAAATCGAAAGTAAAAGAACTATTGAATTAATAAATAAGACTAGAAGCTGGTACTTTGAAAAAACAGATAAAATAGAAAAATTACTGGTCAATCTAATAAAAAAAAGGAAAGAAGAAAACCAAATTGACAGTATCAAAGATGAAAAGGGAGACCTCACCTCTAATGAAGGAGAAATTAAGGCAATCATTAAAAACTATTTTGCCCAATTATATGGCAATAAATATAAAAATTTAGGAGATATGAATGAATATTTACAAAAATATAAACTGCCTAGACTAACAGCAGAAGAAATAGAATACCTAAATAATTCCATATCAGAAAAAGAAATTGAACAAGCCATCAAAGAACTCCCTAAGAAAAAATCACCAGGGCCTGATGGATTCACAAGTGAATTCTATCAGACATTCAAAGAGCAACTAATCCCAATACTATACAAATTATTTGATATGATAAGCAAAGAAGGAGTCCTACGAAATTCCTTTTAGGACACAAATATGGTACTGATTCCAAAGCCAGGGAGATCAAAAACAGAGAAAGAAAACTACAGACCAATCTCCCTTATGAACATAAATGCAAAAATCTTAAATAGAATACTAGCAAAGAGACTCCAGCAAGTAATTAAGAAGATCATCCACCATGATCAGGTGGGATTTATACCAGGAATGCAAGGATGGTTCAACATTAGGAAAACCATCCACATAATTGACCATATCAACAGTCTAACAAACAAAAATCACATGATTATCTCAATAGATGCTGAAAAAGCCTTTGACAAAATACAGCATCCATTCCTATAGAAAGCACTGAAAAGTATAGGAATAAAAGGACCTTTCCTAAAAATAATAAACAGTATATACCTAAAACCATCAACAAACATCATATGCAATGGGGATAAATTAGAAGCCTTCCCAATAAGATCAGG
>NC_058130.1:102975033-103005200 GCF_016433145.1 Gracilinanus agilis
ACAGAGAGACAGAGAGACAGAGAGACAGAGAGACAGAGAGACAGAGAGAGAGAAATAATTACTCCAGCCTGGTCCAAACCAGGAAGGGCTTCAGAGGCCCCAGCAAAGGAGGACACACAGGTTAATTAAACAAGACTTCTAGTCACAAGGCCTCCTCCAAGATGAGGGGCTAGTGCTTTCAGAAAACCAAGGAAAGGGAGTCAGCCTTTTCACTCAGCCATATGGCAGTCCAAAGGGAATTTTCCCCTAAGTACTGCTTCAGCTGTATCCCTGAATTACTGGTATACTATTTCTTTGTTGTCATTCTCATGAATGAAATTGCTGATTGTTTCTAATTTGTCCTTTGACCTATTCATTCTTTAAGATAAGGTTATTTAGTTTCCACTTAATTTTAATTGTTTTTTTTTCTACATCCCTTTGTGCAGTGTAATTTTTATACTATTATGATGGAAAGGATGCCTTTAATAATTCTGCCTTTCTGCATTAGCATTAGGTTGTGAGACTTCTATGTCCTATTATATAATACATTTTTGTGAAGGTGCCATATACTACTGAGAAAAAGTTATATTCCTTTCTATTCTCATTCATATTTGTCTAGAGGTCTTTCAAGTCTAAATATTTTTAAAATTCTATTCACTTTCTTTCTTGTTTACTTTCTGGTTTTATTGATCTAATTCTAAGGGGGAAAGTTAATGTCCCCTACAATAGAATTTTATTGTCTATTTCCTCTTGTAACATATAATTTCTCCTTTAGGAATTAAGATGTGAGGCTATTTGGTACATATTGGTTTAATATTGACATTACTTCATCATCTATGGTTTATTTTATCAATATGTAATTTCTTTTCTTATCCCTTTTAATTGTCAATTTTAACTTTTGCTTCATATGAAATCATAATTGTTGCCCTTGTTTTTTTTTTTTAACTTTACATGAAGCACAGTAGATTTTGCTCTAACCTTTTACTTTTACTCAGTGTATCTCTCCCTATTTTAAATTAGTTTCTTTTAGACAGAACATGGTGGGATTTTCTCTTTTAATTCACTCTGCTATCCTTTTTCATTTTA
Organism: Gracilinanus agilis; assembly: GCF_016433145.1. Classification (NCBI taxonomy): domain Eukaryota; kingdom Metazoa; phylum Chordata; class Mammalia; order Didelphimorphia; family Didelphidae; genus Gracilinanus; species Gracilinanus agilis. The sequence continues at coordinate 102,976,099 of NC_058130.1, forward strand.
TGAGAAAGTTCATTTCATTCACATTCACAGTTATGATTATTGTGTGTTTCCTTCAATTTACCTGAATCCCTATCTTCCTTCCCTTTTATCTGTCCCCTTTTCTGTTCTCCACCCTTCATACTTCTCTGTTACATGAGAGAAGTATCTTTACCTGAGTGTGGATATTATTCTCATTTTGTGTTAATTCTTTTCTTTTCCTTATTTACTCTTTCTTATCCTTTGATTTTTTTTGGGGGGATAACATCCCATCATATTCAGCTTTCTCTACTTTTTTTCTTTGCATGTGCCTATTCATTGTCCTATTGTGAAAAAAGTTCTTAAATATATTCAGTACCTTAAGTATCTTAAGTGTTTAAGTATCTTAGACACTTCAAATATCATATATATCTTAACCATCTTAATCATCACCTTCTTAGTAGTAATGTAATTATTTTAACCTTATTGTTTCCCTTGATTATTTTAAAATATCTTAATTGTCTTAAATACCTCTTGTACCATATATAAAAAAACATCCTCCTTATCACTTTCCTATTCAAGAATATTAGATTAACCCAATAATTCATTTGAGTTTTTTTTTCTGTTTTTCTGCTCCTTGTATTGAATTTGATCCTTAAATTTTCTTTTAGCTCTGGTAATTTCATCAGGAATGCCTGGAAATCATATATTTAATTAAATATCCATTTCTTTCCCTTGGATAGGTGATTTTAGAATGTAGGATTAGATCCTTTGCCTTGCTGAATGTCAGATTCCATTCCTTTTGATCTTTTAATTTTGAAACCTATGTAATGCTGACTGTGGTTTCACAATATTTGACTTTTTTTCTGGCTGCTTGTTGTATTTTCTTCTTGCATTTGGAGTTCTTAAATTTGACTATAATAGTCATGGGATTTTTAAATTTGGGATTTCTTCTAAAAAGTGATTGGTTGATTCTTTTTACTTCTAGTTCAAGAACAGGGCAATTGCCCCTGTTAATTTTTTTTTTAAATGTGATATCAAGGTTCTTTTTTTTTATCATGACTTTCAGGCAATCCAATGATTCTTAGATTATCTCTCCTAGGTCCATTTTCTAGGTCAGTTGCTTTTCTACTGAGAAATTACAAATTTTCTTCTATTTTTTAATTTTTAATTGTTTCCTATTGTCTTATGAAACCATAATGCTCCATTCATCCAATTCCAAATTTTAGGAACCTATTTTCTTCTTTGTAGTTAGTACTTCCTTTCTTAGGGAGCAATTTTCCTGTTTGAGGTACTGTATTTCCTTTTTTTTTTTTTTTTTTTTTTTTTTTAGAAAATCATTTTCTTCAGTAAGTTTTTGTTATAAAGGGTTCCTTTTTCTGATTATTTTCTTTTCTAATTTTTCTTCTAGGTTTTTCTTATCTGTCTTTCTACTCTTTTTGGAGCTGTTCCAGAAGTTCATTTTGAGGTTGACATCCTTTTACTTTCTCTTTTCATATTTCACACGTTTTCATTTTTGTATTGCTATTCTCTTCTGAACTCACATTGTAAATATCTCCCTTGTTGAAATATTTTTCTAGCATTGGATTTTTTTCTCTCTCTTTTGCTCATTTAAGAGTTATTTTTCCCTTTCATTTTGTCTATATGCTGATCCTTAGTTCTGTTCCTGGGATGGAGACAGTATTTTCCAATGTTTGTTCTATGCCGGGTGTTGGCTCAGTAGTCTCAGTCCCAGATAGAACACTCTGGAGAAAAGGCCTGGTTGGCTTACATTGTTTTCAAATATTCAGTTTAACTTAGTTAAGTTGGGTTTTGCCCAATTCCATAGAGCCTGGACTGTGTTAGGCTGACTTCTCACTGCTGCCTGTGCTGGATCACACCAGGCTTCTGGTTGGGTCATATGGGATTGTTTTCCTCCCATTTACTGCCTGTTCTATATTGTGTTGATTTCTGGTCTTCCCCTGTTGAGGATGGACCAAGGTGAATGTATTCTTTCCTTTCTCCTTACGCTATATCTTGTTTTGAGCTGTAATGAGACTTGTTTAGCACTGTTTTATTATACCTCCATTAGATGAGTTCTCCTTGCTGTTTCTCCACATTGATTTGGTAAGAACACTGCTTTACCCCTTCTTCTGTTGGTTTTGCTACTACAGGATTTGTTTTGAGGCATTTTTGTTTTTCCATAGCCATTTGGAGGGTAGTTAATGGCAAGTGTTTCTTACTCTGGTTTTTTGGTAATGGGAAATCCCATAAAATTGATTATTCTTTAAATTCTTCAAATAAATAAGGGCTGGAGTTAATAATTATTTTCTTGATTTATGTTTTCTCTCTGTCTGGTCCCTCCCCACTCCCTGAGACAACAGGTAATATGATATAGGCTATATATGTGCTATCATGCAATACATGATTCCATGTTCTTCATGTTGTGAAAGAAAATATATATCCCTTTTACTAGAGAAAAATTCATGGAGGATATTGTAGGACTTAAATTAATATCCAGTAACTCCAAGTACTAATTTATAAAACTTATTAATATTCACTTGAAGTAGAAGGAAGAAAAAGGAAACAGAAGTAAAAGAACCTAATTATTTAACAAAATTAAGATCACTTGACTAAGTTCTTGCCTGTTTTAAAAAGCCTGCTCCACCAAAGCCCTGACAGGAAGGTAAGAGAGAGAGATGCGGGGCTACAAAAAACTTACATCCTCCATTTGTCAGCAGGTTATGTGAGGAGAGAGGGGTGCTGGGAATTGTAGTTTTTAGGGTAACAGATTATAGTTACACAATATTAAGTAGATAATGTTATACTTCACTGTGTATTCAGCCTTCATCACTTACTTCTTGGAGGTGGATAGCTTTTTTCACTGTGATTTCCTTGGAGTTTTTCTGGATCTTTGCACTGCTGATAATTTTTGTTGCTGTTACTGTGTTCAACATTCTCATGATTCTGCTCATTTCACTTTGTAACACTTCGTACAAGTCTTTCTAGGTTTCTAGTATTTAAAATGGAGAGAAATTTTATAGAGGAATATACCAATTTTTTAAATATATACTTGACTTTCTAACAATAATTATTTTTCTTGGATGTTGTGAAGTGGAATCTTTTTCGAGCATATGATAACTTATAGTACTACTTCAATAGTTCAAAGATAGTCCTATCTTCAAGTTGGACACTACTTTAATTAAGGCAGGTCACAATCCCTCTTTGAGTTCCAATCAGAAGAAAAGTTAGATTGAAGACATGAGTGGAAAATAGACAAAACATTCAACTATATCATTTCAATTCCTTTCAGCAATTAATTTAATTGATTCTGAGCATATGAAACTAATAAGTAGATAATAATAATAATATATGGTACTTGCTTTTGCAGAGAGCATCTACTTGGGACATATAATACTTATAAAATAGGAATGTGATAGTAAAATCACTGCATTTACCAGGATGCCTGACTTTATAATGTAAGTGTTCACTCGAGAAAAAGAAAGACTTCATTTTGAATAGGTTATATAGAGATAGAGCCATTTCTGGGAAGGAGGAGTCATGAGAATTTTGGTATCAAATTATGTTTCCAAGAAGAATAACATGAATAAAGTTGTGGTCTCTAAACATGCATACTGGCTGTGCAAAATCTATAGGCATAAACAGAAGCAATATTCAATCAGAAATTTCAAAGTTATCTAAGTTTACAATCATCTCTTTCAGGTTGGAGAAAAACTGTCGAAGAATTTCTTATGGAAATCACTATTTTAAAGAGTCTCAAAAATCTATGGTGAAAGGTAGAGGGAAAAAAAGATACTCTTGATAACCAGGAATGAAAGTTATAGTGGTTTTTGTCTGATTGTTTCAATGATTTATATCGAATTTCTTAGTCACTAGATATTTAGTACTGGGTTAACTTCAAAAGTTTTCAGATTATCATTTTGTTTTTAATCTGAATTAGGCTAAGGAAGCCAAAGAGGTAATGAAAATTTTAAAGATATAATCCCGGGTACATACAAGACCAAATCTATTTTGGATCATAGGCTGGTTATAAAAAGAAAACATTAATATGAGAACATCAGTTACCAAGAAACTTAAGACGAGGATGTCTCATAGTCAATATAACCCCCCTCCATTTGTTAGAATCTTTTGGCACAATGATTTGAGAGGACATAGTCACTGATATGATACAAAATTGCCATTGATGACTTAGGATAAATAATTCTTCACTTTTCAACTTTACGAAATTAAATATGCCAGAAATAAAATTCCAAAGACCTGACAGGTTAAATAATATGGAATAGGTAGAAATAGATTTCAAATCCATGTCCAGTGATTCCAAATTCATGACTCTCATGTCATGTGCCCTCCCTACACGTCAGTTTCCTTATTTAAAAAATAAAATGTTAAATAACATCAGTTCTAAGATCTTTGAAGAAGTATTTTGATAATTTCATTTAAAATTTGTCTTTATTCTACTTTATTTTGTGACTTTAAAAAATTAATCTGCTAAAGAGTCCATGGATTCCAGCAATTTGACAAAGAGGCCCATCACACAACACACATACACATACACAGGGACAAAATTATCTTAAAGTTTCATTAAAATTCCCAAACTATCATCCTATAATGCTTTGTATTTTGTACCTGGTGTTGATATGAGATTAATTTCTCACCAACACCAAAGGAGTATTACAAATACTGTGTCTGAAGACTAACATTCAATATGACCTTGATTTGAAGAGAAACAAATTATTGACAGAATGTAAAGTGGTAAGTAACCTTGGAATTGATGACAGGTTCAATCAATTTGTATCCACTACTTCTGAGATCAGCCTAAAGGCATGGAGAAGAACAGAGGAGATTAAAATGTTGGAAGAATACTCAATGGTACAAACCTAGGGCAGTGAGATACTATATATGTTTCCAGAAATTACATTCCAACATAGAAGACATTCCATAACAGGATTTTACAAATTGCTTGAGAAAGATAATGATAAAGAAAATAAAAATTCTCATTTCAGAATAAAATCGATATATATTTTATTATAACTTAATTTTTTCTAGATTATACAATAGAATTTTTAATATTCCTTTTATAATATTTTGCAATCTATGTACTCTTTATCCTTCCCACCATCTTTTCTAGCCAGGAAAGCAGGAAATATGATATAGCTTGTACATATATTATCATATAATCATATTTCCATATTTCTCATGTTGTGAAAGAAGGCCCATATTGTTTACACTAGAGAAAAATTCATGGAGGAAATAATAGGAATGGTATGTTTCAGCTTGCATTTGAACTCCATCTGTTCCTTCTATGATAGTCAATATCTTTTTTGTCATGAATCTTTGGGAATCGTCCTGGATCCTTGCCTTGTTTATGAGTTAAATCATTCACAGTTGATCATCATACATTATTGTTGTTACTTTATACAATGTCCTTTTGTTTCAACTCGCTTCACTTTGTATTACCTCGGTTGTCTTCCTGTTTTTTTTATGATTATCTTATTTATCATTTCTTATGGTATAATAGCATTCTATTTCATGTATATACCATGATTTGTTCAGTTATTTCCCAACTGATGAACATCTCTTCAGTTCCCAGTTCTTTAAAACCACCAAAAGAGATGTGATAAATATTTGGGGGCAGGTAGTTCTTTTTCCCTAGTTCTTTAATCTCTTTGTGATAGAGACCTAGTAGTGGTATTGCTGGGTTAAAGGGCACTGACAGTTTTATTGCCCTTTGGGTATGATTCTGTATTGTTCTCCATATTTGTTATTTCTATTCACAGTTCAACTAGCAGAGTGTGTTCTGATGATACATATCTATTTAAAAAACACAAAGCACAAAATCTAAGAACCTAACAAAAAGAATAGAAATATCTCTCCTTACTATAGAATGAACTAATGTGGGATCTTAAAATGAAAAAAAAAAACATCGATTTATTTTTCTCCTTGCTTTAGGATAATCTCTGATGTGGACATAGCCCATGAGCTCTCCTTTCATATCATTCAAGAAAAACAGGGCGCTGGAGTCTACTTGAATGTGAGTTCTTTGGATAGAGACTCTTATTCATGTATCACCATTCAGTGCTTAGAACAATGCTCTAGCAATTGCTTGTTGAAGAATAATTTAATTTTCCCAAACTAAAATGCAAATAAGACAAATTTGGAAGAACACATAATATGGTCTAAGAACATAAAAGGACTGAAATTTAAAAAAAAATTAATGAACATTAGAAAAAAATGAAAGGATATCCATATCATTGAAGGGTCTTAATCATCCTTAACATTTTCATCTGATTTATCAAAAATCTTTGCATATATTTTGAAAAAAATATTTTGACACTGGTAAAAATATATTAAACATACAAAAAGTGACATTCACTGTCATTATATTTCACATAAATTTTAAAAGGCTTATTTTGCTTATTTACTCCCTCACTTATACAGTTGATAAAAATTAGCGCCTACTTTGTGCAAGGTACAAGGGATATAATATTGAAAAATGTCATATTTCTTGCCCTGAATGATGTTATATGATGTCATGAGGAGAGACTAGGATTCACAGTGAAGTAAGATTGATACAGGGTAGAAATGCCAGATTCAAATGCTGTAATTTCTTTTCAAACTGACACATTCCAATAATTCAGAATAAAAGCAATTTTTGCATATAAATGTAGATGATTTTTCTTTCCTCAATTTTTTTCCTGATCACTTATTTCAGAGTATTCCTACCATTTTTTCAAACTAAAAGTAAAATAAAATCTGATATTTTCTTTTTTCAAAATATCCATTTTCACTAAGAGTTGTCCTTAAAAGTAAAAATATCTTTAAAAGAAAATTAAAATCTATATTACTGAGCAGGAATGAAATGTATATGAGAGAGAGAAAAAAGAAAAGAAAACTTTAGTCTTAGCAAGGGATAGATTTTCTCATGAAATGATCACTTTCTATCTAGGACAGTAGTCTGTTTAAAGCTTTTTTTTTCCTTTTTTAAATATTCAAGAGATAATTCAGATCATTTAGCTGAAATGAAGAGTGAAAAACCTTAGAGTATAGTGCTGATGAGAGTAAATCATTGTTTAAAAAGTTTAACAAGATATCCTCTGTAAGAATTATTTAGAATGAGAGAAGTTGAGTAACATCAAAGTCTGAATATTGCTTAGTATTTAAACTGGTAGAAAGAGCCAGGATGAATAGGAAATAAAGCTAAATTTGTAAAAATCATCATTGACAGTTATTATGCCAATGAAGAGTTGTATTACAATGGCAAATCAATAATGTAAGTGAATAAAAATGAAAATTTGGGGAAGATTGAATACTTTCAAAATATTCAAGATAATAAAGCTATTCTGTATCAACATAAATAGGTTTGTTAAAAGCATATTTGACTATGTACTTAAATTCATACACAAATGCTATCTGAGTTCTTCTATTCTGATATAATATCAGCAAAACCAAGGGTAAGTCTATATAGCTAATGACATGAAAGATTTGGATTGAAAATAGAGTAGAACTGTTTAACAAGATATATGTTGGTTTATTAATATAAAAGTTGCTATCTGAAGTAAATTTCTGTCTCCTGTGTTGCTTTCATGATGTCATCTCCCATCAACTTGAGGTCAGATACCACTGAGTAAATTGAAGATAATAGACCAGCCACTAGAAAAGGGAGTAATAGAGTCAAGAATATTGTGAGACAAGAAGAGCAAGATGATACTCCCTCTTATACCTCCTAAACTGTCTCCATAGATGGCCCAGGCAAATTAAGAAACTATAGTTGGTTCCTGAGATGTGACATATGAGAGTTAGTGGGTAGAGAAAAGACTGTATAAGGTGAAGCAAGGAGAAAGTGGTGGTCTTTGACGTGCTGTGGATGGTGTTGACTGAACCTGTAGTGGAGTGGAGCTAGGCCCACAATGGTGGCCACAGATTATCCAGCTAAGTGTAAGTGATCCATGTACCATATACTTCTTTCACAAGCTATACTTTCTCAAGCTATACTTTCACAAAGCTACATTTTCACCAGCTATACTTTCACAAGCTAAGTGTGTGACCCATGGACTCTCTTACTTAGTGCCCTACCAAATGCTAAGTAGTGTAAGGATTAAGAACCAGTATGCAAGCACAGTTGCAGGCAGGCTCAGAGAAACCTCAAGCCTCTAGCATGGGGAGGGGAGTGAGTGCATGGAATTTTTTCTCCTCCCCCTCCCTTGTCAGTTGAAGGCTCTGGCAACTGCTATTAACAGAATCCCTCTCTGTCCAGTAATGGTTGCTATCTGACTTAGATTTCACAGGGCTCAATTGGCTAGCAAAAAGGGAATAATCCCACAGCAATTGACAATTTCCACTCATTGAGGCTTATTCCCAAAACACAAGATAGTTAATGTGCTCAGGATGTCTTCAAACAGCTTTCTTGATCACTGGATTTCAACTACTCTCAGGAGCTGCCAAGATGGAGATTTGGCTTAGGTAATGTATGAACTAGACTTATATAGCCTGAATCACAACACCTCACTCACACACTCTTAACAAGATGAGGGATTTATTAATTTAGGGAAATTGGGAATGAAGAAAAAAGTCTAGGTTTTAGGGTAAGGTAAAATCTATCTAAGATCTTCAAGGTGCTGTCAGAATAGCTGTCCCCTCAGAGGGGAAAGCCTCTGAATAAAAGTATTTCTCCCTAAATTCCCTCACAATCTACACTATCTCCTAAAATCAAATGACAAGTCCAAGATAGTAGTGAAGGTCTTAATTGTAGATCTGTAGTTATTTAGGTTTGGCTGGGACACTACATGCAAGGTTTTATCACAGTGTTTACAGCCTTAGGGAAACAGTCTGGATAGAGTCTGTAAGGAGTATATAGCAATGACCCACCCTACTCTCTGGGTTAGAGATAAGCTAAGCTACTGAGAAGAAGTAATCCAACCCCTTCCAGCCACCCAGCTCCCTCTACCCCTCAAAGAGTAATCTTGCCAAGCTGGGTGTTGTGCTTTTATAACCGCATTCCTAATTGCCCCAACTGCCCCTCTCTCCTGGAGTTCTAGGGGTACTGTGGAGTTCTATGAGGCAGTTCAGCCCACTTAAGATTATTCATGTTACAGTAGGAACACTTCAATTTTTTGATTGATTATATTAAAATTAAAAATTTAAAAATATTGATTGATTACATAAAAAATAAACAAAGAGAGTTTAATTCTCTCTTCACAATCCCCCCTGTGATTGTATTGGTAGATGAGCATGTTTAAATCTCCCAGATTTACATGTCTAGTTTACCCAATTAATCATTTCTCATAACTACCTTAGATCTTTTGGCTAGTGGTACATACAACATTGCACTATCTAAGAAGAAATTACAATAATCAGAGATCAGAGGGAAATGAGAGAGAGAGAGAGAGAGAGAGAGAGAGAGAGAGAGAGAGAGAGAGAGAGAGAGAACAAGAGAGAGCTGAAAATCAATGATTGGTAGGCACATTGACAAAAAGCAATTAGGGGGCAATGTCCTTTTGAAGAAGACACCACAAAGAACCCTGCAGAAACCACACACTGCAGCAAAAGATCCAGAATGAGCTTTTGGATGTAGTGAATCAAACAGAAAAGGGTTGAAGACATTTATTTTGAATGTGCAGGGGGGTCCACTCAAATGCAGTAGTCCACTTTATTTCTCTTGACATTGCAAAGTTACCAATAGAGCATATGGGCTGTTTACAATAACCTTGAACTCTTACTTTGGGACCAGAACTATTTCCTTGATAACATATTCTATAAGAGTTCTCCTTTGAAGTTGTACTTTGTTACATATGTTCATACCCTAAATATATCACTCCTTTATGCTTGGATTGTTACTTTAAATTCTTTGGAGACTTGCTAGGAGTCTGGTGGGAGGGGTGATAAGTAAAGACTTCAAGTATTATCATTCTTAATTCATAAGGATCTTGCCTTGTCTGAGTGTTTTTTCTTACTCTCTCCCTTGTTTAATCAGTTAGGAATGCTCTAGTCTCACACATACTTCCTTTTCTTTTTTTTTGACAGCCCATAGTGACTAGTTACTTTCTAATTTACCTTATTATTTCTTATACTATATTTTAGTAGTAGAATTAGCTTTGTAGAATAGCATAGAGTTCACACATATACACAAAGTCATATCAGAGTTAGGAGGGACAATGAAGATAATTGATTATATGATTCAAAGGAGAGAATTTAAGGAAAAATAAAGCAGAATCCAAATCTAGCTGTTGTGAGAGAGCTTTAAGATAAAACCCTGGATCTGGACAGGGTATCCTTGTCAAGAATGACAGACTCCAATAGCTAGCTTAAAAATGAAAAAGGATTATTAATTTGAATATGTCAAATAATTAAGTAAAATTGAGTGGCTAAGGGAGACAGAGGTTGTTATGCTCCCTCCTAGAGGAGATGTGTTCTGGGCTTTTGATATCTTTTTGACAACAGGGCCTACATGACTAGAGATAGGATGATGCTGGCATGTTACTGGGTCTCTGTAACCCAAGATGGGTCATGTGGTTATGTCCTATGTCTCAAAGGCAAAAGGAGGTAAACTGTTCAGTTTAGAACATAATCAAATATTTGGGATAAAAAAATAGATGTTTACCAGGAGCAAGTTGGGAGGTGCCTATTTGTGGTCATCAAGAATGAGGGAGGATGCCAGAGGGGATCTTCTTAGCTCAAAGTCACCTTTCCTAGCACTGCAAGAATGTAAGGAAAAATTAGTCTTTATGTACTCTCTGACTAGGACACAATGTGGGGTTTGGGAGTGTCTAGGGGAAGCTTAGTCTAATGCTGAGTCAGATCACAATGTATCCTTTCAAATCCCTATTAATTTTTATACTAGCACTTACTTTTCATACACAAACTGAAGGATTTAAACTTGTGTGACATCTTTGGGGAATCTGAATTCATTGTCTATCTCTATTTACTATTTCAACCTTGGATAAACTACAAAAAAGAAACTGGCAGAAAATAAATTGATGAAGAAGAGGAGTTCTGAGTTTGATGTAGCTGTTTCAAGGCTTAGGCAGTTAATCATTGCTAATTTGAAACTTGGACCTTTCTCCCTCCCTCTTCATGTAATTAGTCATTATGCTTACTAATACATAAATCACTGAACATCTATCTATAGGTACGAGACTAGACAATTTTAAATGGAAATAGTACAAGTAAAATATATTTTGGAACTGTATTTCCACTACTTCCTTTCGGAGAATAAACTGAGACTAATTCTTAAAACAGCTCTCTGTAGCTACCCTAGAGCAGCTTCATCCATTTTCTGCATTGAAGTCATTCTTTGCTTGAAGGTGGGAGGAGCTGGATCAATTTGATTTCTCAAAGACACTTCTTGCTCTCTAAATGAAGTTGAGCTAATGCACAATTAATGGATCTGAAGAATATTCTCACACTGAATTTACTCAATTCCCTGTATTTCACTGGATAAAATAATATAAAGTTTCAAGGTTGTTGTGGAGATAAACTTTGATAATGCATATAAAGAACTAAGAACAAGCAAAGTACTATGTAATTGAGAAGAACAATTAATCATTATTCCCATTTATAAATCTTAAACTGCACCCAAGGAAGGGATTGAACATTTTTGAAATATAACAAATTTGCAATGCATTTTATATTAGAGTGTTATAACATTCTAACATGTATTGTACTTAATTATGTCCATCTATTGTCTCCTACTATATTGCAATAAATGATTATCAAAAGAATATTGTACCTCAGCTTTTCATTCTAACAGCAGCACTATATCTAACATTTATTGTCTATAGAAAATTTTGTTTTATTTCCACTATGTAGTGGATTACAATAAAAATCTAAGTATTAAATATCAAAATTATGATACAACTTTGTAAAGAAGCTTATGAAAATGTCATCACTAATAACATATTTAAAGATCTGAAATGAAAACCAGTGGCATTCCTAAAGTGTCAAGTGGACAACCCTTATCCTGGATGTCCTATCTTCAAGAAACCAGTTTACTGACTCTGTCCCAGACTGAACCATAAACCCTTTAGAATCCTTTGATTGCTTTAGCTAGGATTAGCAAATATAAAAAATCTTAAGTATCTTTTTATCTTCCTAGGTTTCTTACCTTTTATCTAGACTTCTATCAGGTAATCCTCCTTCCCTACCCTCCAAGTAGGCAATCATATGTCCTTCTTTTCCTATACTCCCTAAAGTGTATATAAGATTCCAAGTTCTTCTGTTCAATGGAAATTGCCATGATGGGAAAATCTCATTTGTGGTCCATTTTCCCAAAAGCATTGTTCTCAATGTCTTAGATATTAGGTGTGGTAGTGGTGTGTATGTACATGCATAACTCTATGTAGGAGCCCATGAGAATATTATCTCCCTTGTCCTCATTAAAGATATGTTCTTTGTAACTGGTTTAATGGTTCTGTTTTTTTCCAGGTTAACAAAGTCCATAGTGATTCCATATATCTTGAAAAAACCACTATTATTATTATAACTCTTAGCTTTGTGTTTTATTGTGTACTTACTAGTGTCACTTAATATTATTTTTAAATTTGCAGGCCATTTTCTGTACATAGAGGCAAACTCCTTGAAAGCAAGGGCCACAATTTGGGGAAGCATGATCAGAAAGTTGAGATTTATTATGTGTGACTTATATAGATAGTAATATTATTTTATTTTCATGTTTTATACTTTTAAAATAGCATTATTTTTCATTTTGAAGATTATAGTTAGAAAAATTAAAATCAATTCTAGAAAAATATTTCAAAAAATGAAAAAATAAAGGAAGGCATCATTTATGAATATAGTATGGAACTGCCAGAAGTTTTAAAGAAATGAAATAGGGAAGATTTTATAAAAACTCAAATATTTGCTAGTGTGTGGAATTTACAACACTTCATTTTATCAATGTACCTCATAGATACACAGTCTCCACCCTCTGAAAGATGTTTTTTAGGGTTTTAAAAGACACTGGGGTAGTCTCCCATAATAAAAGTAATTGTAGAGCAAAAGACTTATCTCTGGCCATTCATTCATTAATGATGATCAATCGTCACCAATTCATCTACTAAAGAGCTCATCTGAGGCCTTAAAATGGCATATGAGTGTACCTGGTCTATCAGTTTCTATGTCTGAGGAGTGCATTATCCAAAAAAAAGTTGTTTTATTTTGTTCTTTCCTAAATAGGAAAGGCACTAAATATAGAATTATCAATGCTAAATGTGTATGACATAAAAGGACCTGTCAATGTGAAAATAGGTGTACTTTTAGAGTCTTGACTTACAGTGAGATGGATTTAGATCTATCCCTCAGAGAAACCATCATTAAATGGGAAGGATTCAAATGGTGAGCAAAAAGAGTAAATAATATAATAGCAATTGAAATTACTAAAGATCTGAGAAGGAAGAAATTCAGTTGAAGTCGTTGAGGATAAGCAGATATAGTAACAAGGAAACATTAATTACTAAAAGGAAAATAGTCTACAGATCAGCTAAAAGATATCAGATTTATATGAATAAATACAGAAGAAAAAAATGAATTACAGCTGAGATAGATGGACCTGTGAATTTCCAAGAGAACATGGAACCAAGACAAAGTATTCCTAAATCATTCCAAAGGTGATGTGAAAGAAAAAAAAAATTATGGTCTGCATAATAGATATTCTTGACAGAACAGGAAAAAATCTTCAAACGATGGTGGCAATTCCCTTCAAAGATACAACTAAATAAAGACAAAACATTACAAAATAAAACTTTATGGTTCAATCTTTGAAACTCAAAGAGAAACAACAAGAAATTATGCATGGAATAACAAGGAATGACTTCCAGTCATGAAGAAAAAGAAATATGAATACTTCAATAGTGTTCTGCTCACACCAAAAACTGAGGAGAGAATGGGATAATACATTTCCAAGGAGCAAAGAGGATCAGAATACAATCCAAAGTAAGATTTCCAGCAAAACTGAATATAACTATTAATGAGAAAAGATGGATAATTCAAAACATTCCAAAAAAGGGAAACAAAACCTAAAGTAGTTATTTCCTTTTCAGACACTTTGGGCAATAGATATGCAATAGAAGTAAAAAATATAGTAAACAATGAAAATAACAATAAATATAATGAAGGCCAATAAAGGATTTCTTTCTAAATGTATAAAAGGAGACAAAGATAAAGACAAAAGGTAAATATAACAAATGATGGTAAAATAGTCCTGCTACATCATGTCAAAACAACCTCCCTAGAAATGAATCATTTTTTTAAATTGGAGATTAAATTTCAAAATGAAAGGAGATAAAATGGGCAAGGGGAAAAAGATAGAGGAATATTTCCCTAATTAATTCAAAAGCTAATAATGTATAAAAACAGTGCTCTTGTCTCTATAGAAAAAAGAGATTAAACAAGAGGCTGGACAAAGAGGCAAATAGAAGGACCAAACAAGGTGGAAAAGGAGGAGAGATGTTAATAGTGATATGATATGAAGATACATCATCAATGAATGTTCTCATGGGAGGAAAGAGACATTCAAGAAATAGATAAACTGATCCTTAATACCACTATAATCTACAGGGATTTTGTAAATTGAGAGATCACTCATCCTGCTTCAGTAGAAGGAAAATACAAGATATTTGATACAAATGACACCTAAAAGATTTCCCAGTCTTTTAGAAAATGTACCAAGAGAGATATCAGAACAAATGGGACAAAATGATGATTGTGGGCAAAGTTTATTAATAAACTATACAATCAATGAAATCTAAAAATTCCTATCATGAAGCCATTCTTTTCTGTTACCTGCAGAAGTGTACAGGATGTTCCGGGAAGACTAGCATCACCAATGTAAGGCCTTTCTGAGTCCTTTTCAGGGTTGATTTCCTCCTTTGGCATCCACCTGCCACACAACTCTCACCCATGTCTCCACAAACTTATAGCATGCACAGGGGTCACATGTCAGTAAAACATTTCTGCAAGTAATTAAATCATGTTAAGGGTAACTGAGAGGCTTCAGACTCTTCTGTTAGTTAGGGAGGTGTCTACCCCAGGAATACAAAGACTATCCTCATTAGAAAGGGCAAATGAGAGCAGTTTGTTCTAACGACCATGAAGTTAGTTGAGAAGAGCACTGTGCTGTGGAGTAATTAGAGTTTGGTTAGCCATAGAAGAAGTCAATAACATTCATAGGATCCTAAGCCCACCAGGTCCTTCTTGAGTTTTTTTTTTTTCTTGACAATGGGATTGGATGACTCTGCAAGAGAGAGTAAGTTGACTTTGGGCGATTCTGCCTCACTCAAATTAAATTTATTTGCAAGTCAGGAGACATCATTAGCTATATCATTTAGGTTCTTTTCAAATATAACAACCACCAAGCTGCAGGAGATGACTTTTCTAAGTAATTGGCAACCAGGTAAAGTCAAATGGGATGTTGGAAGGAGGTACTTTTACCAGAAAAATTAGAGCTTAAATACTTATGAGGACTTCTAATTGTGACTGGTAAGAATATATCTATCTCAGTTCCACATGGGACTTTTACAAGAATTGGTCATATATCATGACTGCAAATAAATGCAAAAAAGTGGAAATAATAAATGCATACTTTATAAATCATAACACATTAAAAAGTAATAAATTTAGGGAGGACAAATAAAAGACATGGAAGAAATAGAGTCAATTATTAAATACTAAATGATGAATATTTTAAAGCACAAATTAGAGAAAATATATTAATTATGTAGACAATGTGACAATATTTCTGAAACATAAGTAAAGTCCTCATCAGAGGAAAATTTATCAAATTTATTAACAAAAGAGAGGATAGAGGACTAATGAACTGCATGTGCATTTAGAAAATTAGAAATCACAAATATAAACAGACCTAAAATAATCATAAAAAGCAAAATTTTTAAATAGAGGAGAAAAAATGGGAAATTTGTTAGTTTTTCCCCCCCAAAGATCCATGAAAGATAGATGACATTGACATAGATATATTCTGCCTCTTTGGGGAAAATACTAATAAAATGATTAACCATTACCCAATCTAATTAAAAAGAAGATGACAGAAAATTAAAAAATAATAATAACTTAGCATATCAGAATTACCGTCTAAATATATGTAGTAAAATATGAGCCAAATAATCCTATTGCCTACTCCAAATCACTCTTTAATGAGAATGTTTTTATTAAAGTATCATCACTTACTTTCATGTAATCTGTATAAAATTTATTTCCATGGAAAAAAGTACCTCCTTCCAACATCCCATTTGACTTTACCTGGTTGCCAATTACTTTGTATGGAAAGAACAGAAGGCAAAAATTACTTCATAGCCAGTTTTATTCTTCCAACACTTCTTTGGCTCAAAGCTCTTTAATTCAGTCCTATTGGTCTCACTTTCCCCATTGAACATCAACTATCTTATATTAAGAACATTATTAAAGCATTACATGTTATTATTCAGATACTATTTACCCCCTGTTGTTACCAATAAGAAGTTCTATTGACCTATAAACTTTGTCATAATACCTTCTTTACCACTCAATTGTTTAAATACAGGAGGACTTCATTATAATACTTCTTTTAAGGAATAAGTATAATATTACCTATGGTATTTTGAGAGTACAATGAGTTAGTACCTCTCTCTGTTACAATACAAACATATATAGAATACTGCTTCCATTTAGTATGGAATTTAAGTGACATTCTGAATGAGATGTTTAATAAAAATAATATTTTGCAATATGCTGTAAGACTATATGTATAGATGATTATATGACTATAAATTGGTTCATTTTTTCATCTAAATGTCTAAGAATATCATGACCACATAAATTAATCAAATGAGTGAAGAATATATTTAATTCAAAGCATACAAATTTTAGCAATGAAGCAGTAGTACAATTTGGTAGAGAATATTTGAAAAGCATTTTTACTGAAATGAAATGTTTAGCCACATTAAAGTAGTCCAGATAATTTTATCTGCTATAAAATCCTCACTAGTTACTTTTTCAGTTCTAGTTACCTGATTATTTTCTATTTAAAATTGTTCTGAAAAAAGCCATTCATTGAGAGAATCTTCTGAAAGGATGTGAAGTAGAATTATGGATTTCTTTAGCTAGAAGACATAATATAAGTGAAGTCTGTTTTGATTGCTCTGTATCTAATTTTCTTCACTTTATTCTTGAGTACTGTGTCATTTAGAATTACTCTAAGCCCTGGGAGACAACTTCCCCCAACACCTCCCACTTCCTTTGTGGGAAGTGTTGGAGAAAGTATAAAAGAGAGAGTTTTGGCACATTTTGGCTTTCTAGAGCCCAGAGATTGGCTGATGCTCTCTACCCTGAACCCTGCAGAGCTCTCTCTTGGTGCCTTTTCCCCCTTCTATCTACCTCCTAGTTTTCCATAGACCTTCCCTTTTCTAATTTAAATAAAACCCAGCTATTCTAAACCCTAAGTTGCTATCTGATCTTTTATTTGAACCCGGAAGAGCTCTGGTCAATTTCCCCCTGCCAGGTGACTACCTTCCTTTCCCTTCCTCTACCTTCCTCTCTCCTTTCTCCCATCCATCCTTCCTCCTATCTACCTTCCCTTTCCTACCCTCCCCCAACAGTACTAGGACCTATAGGTTTTCACTAAGGTATAAATGACTAGAAAGAAAATTCCCTCTTTCAAAGCCAAATATATACCAGCATGTTGCCTTAGAGCAATGGAATTATATTATTTGATATAGTCCATCACTATATAAAACTGTGCTTGTAAAGTTAGAAGCAATATTTTTAACCCTGCTATCCCTTTCTACTCACCTATTCCCTCTCTCTCCCAGTGCCATTCCTAAACTTTGGTCTTTTTGTTTTGGCTTACTTTTAATTCATAAGGTTGTTTTAGGATTTTTTCTTGTGTTTTTTTCCTCCTCTATTAATTTTCTTTGGAGAATTTCTGGCAATTTTGATCCTTTGGAGACATTTTCATTACCTTTAAGAGAAATATAGAGATGAGCAGATAAATGATAGCATAATGAATAAAAAGTTAGCTTTGTGATAAAGAAGTCCTACATTCCAATGTAACTTATGGGACATACTTTTGGTGACACTGAATAAATGACTCTCTGGAGCAGGGAACTCTATAAGACTAAAAGTTGTAGAGGAGGTGGTTCCTCTTTGCAGAGATAGTTTCCTGTGCCAATGAAATTACAAGGAGAGAAAGACAGACAGACAGAGATAAAGCAAGAGAAAAACAAAGATGGAGATTGTGAGGCAGAGATAGAGATAAAGACAAAAGAAATAGATAGAGAACAAGAGGGAAAGAATAGAGAGGAAATAAACAGAGATGAGAAAAGAGGGTCTGAGGCAAAAAACTTGTGAAAGAGAAATAGAGGACAAAATTAAAGAGATTGGAGTAGTAAGCCAAGAAAAGGCAATGAGATGGAATGAAAAAACAGAATATGTGCTGAGAGAATCATCATGAAAACTCAGAGAGGAGAGACTATTTAGAAAGAAGAGGTGAACTATAGTGTCAAATAAAGACATTTGGATTCAAATAATAGGGACAGAATACTCAAGGGATTTGATAAGAGATTTTTGGCATTTTGAGAAAGAGAAATTTAACTGGAATGATATGACTAGAAACCAGGTTACAAATAGTTGAGCAGTGAATTATAGGAGAGGCACCGGACATGATGATTTCAAAAAAGATTTTTAACAAGTTCAGAAGAGAAAGGAAAAAGATTTAGAAGATGAAAATTTGAGAAGAGAGTAGTTTTAATATTCTTTTTTGGATAAGGTATATATTAAGGTTTGGTCATATCTAAAAACCTTATAGTAGATTCATAAAAGCTGTTGATTCATAAAAAAAATGCACTGGAGAAGATGGAAATAGGGGAGATAAGAAATCAAGTGCACATGCAGAGAGGTTGGCCAGACCAGGAGAAAGGCCTCTGTCAGAAATGGAAAAAAGAAAAGATAATGGGAGATTGATATCAGAAGATTTTAAGATTAAGAAGATGAAAACAGAGGAACCTCACATTTGTCGGAATTTTTTTCATTTAGGTATTAGGGAAGGATTTTGGTTGAAAAAAAGTGAGGTATTGAAGTACTGAAGAGAGATGTGTGGAATAGCTCATTTGAGAAGTAAGTTAAAGAACCAATTAGGGAAGTATATATAATGAAATCCTTCACATAGATGTGATAATTAAATTATTGCTTCCTGAGATTACCATGGAGGCAGGAGACAAACACAGAGATAGAGAGACAGAGACAGAAAGAGGCAAAAACAGAGAGAGAGAATCAGAGACAGAGAGGGGAGGAGAATTTCAGGAATAGTTAAGGAGTTGGAAGACAAGAATAAAAGAATAAAAAAGTTGGAGAAATAAGTGATGAATTAGAAGAACAAAAAGGATGCAAATATTAAGATAGAGCATGAGATAATATGATATATAAGGAAACAGTAGCACAAAGTGTCACATAGAATAGAAAGATCAAGGACAAAAGGAAGTAGGAAAGGGAAAGACAATGTTAAATAAGTGATTAGGCACTTTGCAGGAGGTTATTTTATTTTAAAACATAAATGCATTATTTATTTAATTTTTACATTTGTTTTTCTTTTTAAATTTTGATTTCCAAATTCTTTCCCTTCTTCCTGCCTCCGATGAAAAGGCAAGAAACAATGAAAATTATAAATGTGAAAGCTTGCAAAATAAGTTTGTATATTAGCAATATCACACACAACGATATTTATACTTCAGTTTTCACCCAGAGTTCATCAGTTCTCCCTCTGGAGGTGGTCAACATTTTTGCCACATGAGTCCTATGAAATCGATTTGGATCACTGTATCCTGATCTTTCACAGTTCTTCACCATTACAACATTTTTGTTATTATACATATTGATCTCCTAATTCTTACTTTATTTTGTACCTATTTTGGTCTTGCCATATTTTTCTATGAAACCACAATATATCATCACATAATTTGCCATAATTTGTTCATCCATTCCCCAATTGAAAGGCATCCCCTCATTTTAAAATTTATTGCCACCACAAAATGAATGGGTATAAATATTTTATACATATAGATCCTTTTACTTTTATTTTTTTGGAAGCAGGAGGGCCAAAGCCCCAGTAGTGGTATTAATGGATCAAAGGTTATACTAAGTTTTATAGCCCTTTTTACATAGTTCCAAATTACTCTCCAGAATATTTGGACCAGTTCGCAACTTCACCAACCCTTTGTTAATGTACTATTTTCCCTTATCCTCTCTTGCATTTGTCAGTTCTGATAGGTGTTAGAAAGTATCTCAGAATTGTTTTAATTTTTATTTGTCTAATCAATGTAATAGAACATTTTATTACATGTAGCTATACAATACTCTCTTCTGAAAAAAATGCCCATTCATATCCTATGACCATTTATCTATTAGGAAATAGGTCTTATTTTTACAAATTTTAATTAATTCCCCATATATTTGAGAAATGACATCATTTTCAGAGAAACTTGTGATAAAACTTTTTAATATTATATCATTTATGCTACTATTTAGCAAAATGTAATTTCCCTGATTATTTCTTTTAATTAGATTTTTTTACTTTTGTTTTGTTTGAGATCATGACTGCTACCCTTGACCTTTTAATTCATCTGAAGCATAATCAATTCTGTTTGAGCTCTTTATTTTAAACTCTTTGAGTCTTTCTTTTTCAAAATTACCTATTCCACAAAATATGTTGTTGGATTCTGGTTTCTAATTCATTCTGCTTTTTGCTCCCATTTTATGGGTGTCTTAATTACATTCACATTCACAGATATGATTATGAACTGCAAATTTCCCTATGTTATATTTTTTTGTTTTTCCTTCCATATATCTTTTTATCCTGTCCCTCCTTATGTATGTTTTGCTTATGACCACCGTCTCCCTTAATTCTTCTCCCATATTGTCTCATATTCATCCTCCATATCTCTTATCCCTTCCTCCTCCTATTTCCCTATTAGGTAAGATAGATTCCTATATCCAACTGATTATTGATTGTGAGTCCATGTATGTATGTGTATGTATACGTATACATGTGTATGTGTATATATGCTTGAGTGTATACACACATATGTGTTATTTCCCTCTTTGAATTAATTTTATTGAAGATGTTCAAACATTGACCAACATCTCATTTTCCCCTTCATTCTAAAAGATCTTCCTTGCATGTACCTTTTAGGTGAGAAATTGTCCTTCATTCTCACTCTCCCTTTTCCCTTCCCCCACTGCATCACTCTTTCTCGACTTCATTTTTTAAGATCATTCTTTTATAAGTTATTCACATTTATGTCCTCTATCTGTGTAGGCACCTTCTAATTGCCCTAATATTTATGAACTTCAGAAATATTTCTTATAGATATCATCTTCCCATATTGTAATATAAACAGTTTAACTTTATTGAATCTTTTATGATTACTCTTACATGTTTACCTTTTCATGTTTCTCTTAAATTTTGTGTTTGAAAGACAAATTTTATATTCAGCTTTGGTCTTTTCATCAGGAATTTTTGAAAGTCTTTCATTTCATTAAGTATCCATTTCCCCCCTTGAATGATTACACTGAGTATTCCTGAGTAGGAAATTCTTGGTTATAATCTTACTTCCTTTGGCTTCTAGAATATCATATTCTAAGTCCTCTGCTTCATAATGTAGATGCTACTAAATCATATGTAATTTTGAAGGTGGCTACACAATATTTGAATTGGTTCTTTCTTGCTAATTGAAGTATTTTTTTCCTTGATCTAAGAGTTCCAGAATTTGGCATTAATATTTCTGAAACTTCATTTTCAAGTCTCTTTCAGGAAATGATTGATAGATCCTCTCAATTTTTAGTTTAGCTTTCTGGATCTAAAATATTGGGTGAGTTTCCTTGAGAGAGAAAAAGAAATTCAACTTAAAATAATTGTAGACAATGTAAAGTACCTATAAGGAAACTTACCAAAACAAATCTAGCAACTATATAAACACAAATACAAAACACTTCACACAAATGAAGTTAGATCTAATCAATTAAAAATATTGAATGCTAATGGATAGGTTGAGCCAATATAATAAACATTACAATTATACCTGTATTATTTTACCTATTCAGGACCATACCAATCAAACTACTCAAAAATTATTTCCTAGCACTAGAAAAGAATAACAAAATTTCTCTTGAAGAACAAAAGGTAAAAAATGTCAAGGGAATTAATGAAAAAAAATATTAAGGATGGGCGATCAACTATGAAAGGCTAAGCTATTATAAAACAAACAACGTTTTCCAATAACCCCAATGGATAAAACAATATCCACAGGCAAAAAAAGAACTGTTGGTATCTGATTGCTGATCAAAACATGCCATATTTCACTTTATTTCCTTCATGATGTTTTTTTTAATGGTACATATGTTATGTCTTCAGTTATAACATGGGGAATATTGAAATATGTACTGCATGAAGCCACTGAGATAATCGATACCAGATCATTTATCACATCAGAGAGGCAAGAAAAAAGGAGAGAATCTCAATCACAAAATTTCAGAAAACAATTATTTTGTAATTGAGAAAATAAAATTCAATAAAAAGAAAATTTCTTGAAATAATATGTCTAGGGTTTTTTTTTTATGATGTAAGGGTTAAATTAAGGAGTTTGCCAAAGTGAGGAGAACACTTTGACAGCAACATTGTTTAATCTAAGAAAGATGTACAGATAGAGAGAAATGAGGAAACAGATTTTTAATCTTATACGCTATTAATATACCTAAAATTCCTAATACTACCTAAAATTTCCTAAAACTATCTCTAACTGTCTTCTCAGACCAGATTCTTCTGCCTGGCATACCAGGCCTAGTTTAACCTACTCTATCTATAAATTATTCACTAACTACCTAACTCCCTAAAATAACAGACAGCCACCACACATTCCCTCATTCAATCAGTTTTCTATAGCAGCCCAGTTGTTAGCAGTCAACTGTCAGTAGCCCTTTGCCTCAGAGACAGAACTCCTGCTCTCTAGAGATCCCAAAGACAAAAGACTTCAACTGTAGCTGCCACTTCCTTATCTCCTCACTGGCAAAGTGCCCCCCCCTAACTTCCTGTCAGAGGCAGGCTATTTCTTTCTCCTCAGCTCCTGATCTCTTAGGTAATGGAATCTTTAGCTCTGGCCCACTGACTCACTGAACTTGTTACTTCTGATCTACTTAGAAATACTTCTCTCTAGCTTCTTAAGGAGACAAAGGGAGAGATTAAGAAATCCCCTTTAACAATGATAATGGCTTTCAAGTAGTCCACTGATTTTTAAATACTCTCTACTCAATCTTTTTTTCCAGCTCAGGAACTTTTCTGATGAGATTTTTCACAAATTCTTTATTCTTTTTTACTTTGTTTTATTGTTTCTTGATGTTTCATGGAGTCATTAGCATTCATGTGCCCAATTCTATTTTTAATAAATTATTTTATTCAGTGAACTTTTGTACTTCTTTTCCCATTTGAACAATTCTGCTTTTTATGGAGTTATTTTGTTTAGTACATTTTTCCACCACCTTTTCATTTTGACTTAAAAATTTAATTTCTACAATGAATTTTTGTGCCTCTTTTATCATATGGCCATTTCTATTTCATAAAGTGTTATATAATATCTTTTCATGCCTTTTCTATCAAGTTCTGTTATATCTTAATTTTCTTCCCTCATTTCTTTTCCCATTTCCCCCCTTCCGCTCTCATTATTTTCTTTCAGTCTTCCAAAAATTTTATTGTGCATGGGCCAAATTAGCATTTTTCTTTAAGGTCTTACTTGTAGATATTTTCACATTGTTGTGTTATTTTTGAGTTACTGATTTCCTAGCCATCATAGTAACTTTTTTGTCATTTTTTTTCTAATTCTTCTAGCCTACACTTGATTTTCAACTTTCTATTAAATTTGGGTTCTGCTCACCTAGAGATGAGGAGGCATTTTCCCAATCTTCAGGCTATTTCATACTGCTGTTTTTAAAAGTAGGTCTGGAGGTCTTCAATTTTTCTTATTCTTCCAAGGTGATAAAACCTGGGAGGGGTCTGAAAATGGTTCTCCTACTCTATATTCTGTTCATTACCCAGGAAAGACCCCTTCATTATAGATAACAAATGCTTGTACAGCATAAGCTGCACTCACTGCCAGGAAAAAAATCCCTATAATCTCTTTTAGATCATTTGTCTTCCCTGCCTCTTTGACCATATTTAGGCTGAGATCTCCCAAAACTGTTGTTCTTCCCACAGCTATTACAGCCATTCCCATGCCCACTGCTGGTGCTGTTATGCTCTTGACTAGCTCCTGCTCTGGTGTCATGTACCTCTCCTCCAAATTCTCTACATTTTCTTAGGCTGGAAAAATATCTCATTCTGACTTCTAGCCTTGGCTTCTCCAAAATTTGTTTTGAGGAGCTTTTTGAAAGGAAATATTGAAAGAATTTACTTTGAATGCTAATCAAATGTGTATACATATTTGTATATTTGTCTACTTATTTTAAAATTACCTTCTCTTAAATTTGTTTATTATTGTTTCAAAACTATATGCAAAACAAATTAGAGTCTTAGGCTCCTGTGTTATATTGATTGTGAAAGGCTTTGTGGCTTTCTGCCATGACTAAGTTAATTTCACACCAAAAACTCCACTTATATTGCTTCAGTCATTAATCCAGTCTCCCTGGAATATATTTCAAGCTACATTGAAAGTTTTACTAGATCACAAATTATTCAAGCCAGCAACTCTGATCGACCATTTGCCAAGGTTTTCTCATCTTTTCTCTTTCTCTATTATCTTTTCCAATGATTCCCTTATTCCTTTGCTAAAACTCCATTTCAAGTTTGCACATGTGTTTGTTTTTTCATCTATGGTATAGTCAGTCACAAATATCAGCTTTTGCTACACACATCTCCCCACTTCCACTTAACAAAATATGAAATGCCTTCAGCTTTATTTATATTGAAGGCAAAGGTTTAATTAACTTATTTCTAGAAGTACTTGCCATAAGTCCAAGTTTAGCCAGATCACTTTTTGCCCTAATGGTTATACCCTACAAAATTAATTTCCCAAAAGATAATAGGAAGATTAAATTGCATCATAATTCTTAATAATAAATATACACCAATTTGTCCTTTAATTGTTCATTTCAATAATTGATTATTTACTACTAATTAATAAAATTCTAAATGGAATAGTTTTTTTTTATTAGAACATGTCTAGTAAACATTCAAATAGCCTTGGTCTATCTGTACCTCAGGTGTTGCCATATCTATAATTCATTCAGTCATAGCATCATTCAATCATACTATCACTTAATCAATAATCCAGTCAGAACTAAAACTGGTTTTGTTGATGCTTTGTTTTCCTTGGACACATGGAAGAGGTAGAAATGTTTTCAGTATTGAATGAACTCACTTGTGTGTAACCTCTTGGATGCACTGCTAATACTTATTCCCAAAACCTACTTCCCTCAGATCTATGTAATATGTTGTTCTGGTATTGCACATCTGTGTGTATGCCTTTAGTATATTCAAAATCTCCATTTTTGCTTAAAAAGAGTGTGGCAAAAATTTATTAGCAGAGACACCAAAAAATAAAACAAAGTCTCCAAGTAAAAGAAAATAGGTTTATTGAGAGAGGGTCAGTCTCAAAATAAAGCCTGGTGAAAACAAAACTCTGGTCAAGACCAAACCCCAAGTGGCTTCCTTATATACTAAAAAAAGTGCCATGGGTGACAGAAATAGAAATCAAGTGACACCAGAACAATCAGCTCCAGAAGAGTCACATAAGAAAATATTCAGTTCTAAACAGTGCTAAATCAGCTGAAAAGGAAGTGTACTTTAATGATAATGTCACTAACAGAAATCTGATGTAAATAATCCTTGCAATAATGATACTAAGAGAATCACATATGACATAAGCGTGGCCTATGCTGACATTCACCCTAACATTCACTTAAACTATGCGAGAGTCATATTCATTTATATTAGAGTCACATATGCTAATATTGCTTACACTTTGGTTGAAAAATAAATCAGCTAATATAAAAATTATCAAAAAGGATGGTAGGGGATTTCTCATTCACAAGAGGCAGGTCCTGGGGTTGGCAGAGGATTTGAAAACCAACTATCCCTCTATATCCAGAGGGAATACAATGGCTTAACTATACTGTTTTTTTTTAATACATTGCATTGTTTCAAGTTACATATTTTTACAAATACAATCCTCTTTCATCTCCTACCATTCAGTTATCCTTATCAGTAACATCTTATACTCTCTTATTTGGATATTCAAATGAAAAGGTACCTAGATGGCATAGTGGATAGAGCCCCAAACCTGAAGTCAGGAAGACCTGAGTAAAAATCTAGTCTCAAACACTTACTAGTTGTGTGACCCTGGGCAAGTCACTTAATACTATTTGCATCTGTTTCTTCATTTACAAAATGAACTAGAGAAGTAAATGGTGAAACACTCTAATATCTTTGCCAAGAAAACCCTAAGTGTGGATATGAAGAGTTAGCCTGTGAATAAAATCACTAAACAAAAACAGAAAAAAATGAAATGAAGCAAAAACGTCCAACCTGTCAGCTACTCTACATTCATGGTTTGCTATCTCTTCAGTAAAAGGAAGTCTTGTTTGAACTGATGCATTGTGAAGTGAACAAGGCCAAGAGAACAATTTATATTAAAACAGCAACATAGCTTTGCAAGACTTAAGATGTCTGACCAACACAATGACCAACCACCATTCCAGAAGATTCAAGAGGAAATATGCTGTCCCACTTCTGATAGAGAGGTAATGAGATGAGAGTGAATAGACGTTTTTAGCAATTACTTATGCTTGGCTATTCCTCAATGGGAATAGTGATATAAGGCATATTTTTGTTAAAAATAATTTTAAAATAAATTATCTAATAAGCTCAGAGAAGAAAAAAACCTATACATAAAACTTTCGATTGTGATTATAGTACTAATTGAAGAATATTCTTTGTATCTAGAGGTCTCCAAATAGGAGAGTATAAGATGTTACTAAGTTTTGTGCGTTCAGTTGAGTGTTCATTAGGTATCTGAGACCCAAAGCGTTTTGTACTCTAACATCAGCCTATGGAGAAAAAGAGATGCGGGTGTGAGGGGTAACCCTCAGAGGAAGGGTGAATCACCAGATAGAGCTGGGTTTGTTGGTTCCCTTGAAGACATAACATACTCTACTTTTAAAGATTTAGAACTTTCCCCTTGGAATCTTCATTTGAAGGTTGACCTAGATAGGATTGTCAGTGCTTAAGATTCTAATATTAAGGTGAGAAAAGTTTCAGTTTATAAATATAGTTATATATATATATATGTATATATATATATACATATACATTCTCTAACAAGCTAATATAAAATTATTTATATTCATGAAGGAATGTTAGCCTTTCCTGTTATAAAAAGCCTAAATAGAAAAAATGTCCATATATAATATTAGCAGGATTAAAAAAATATCCTACATAAAAAAGATATTGTCAAAACTATTTTCTCAGTTAAAGCCAAACCTATCATAACCTGATACTATAGAACTATGAGTCAAAGGGTATGAATAACTAAGTCTTTTTCTCAGTATAATTAAAAATTATTTTCTAAACTATTGAGGATATTTCACAACTGTACAATAGTACACTTTTTAACCTATATTTCTATAAATTCACCATTGGTTGTTGCCACCTTTTGTCATCTTTTTCAATCTGCTAGGTAAGAAGGGAAATGACAAAGTCATTTAAATGTTCAATGTTTTCATTGGTTTGAAACAATTCTTCACATAACCATTAATATTTTCTAAATTCTCTTTTGATAATTATGGGTAGATATGAATTGACATGGGGTTTCTGACTTAGCAGAGAAGCCTAATCCAAAAGCTCCCCTAATTTCTAATTTCAACAGGAAGTATTCTAGGACAAGAACTACTCCCATTCACATTAGGTCACATGAGACAAAGAGGTCTATGTCAGACATTCAGTAAACATTAGCCATTTGGAATAACTCTAATTCTTAATATTTTTGTTCATTTTTTATATAACTTGAATTGCATATTGTTTTCAGAGAAATTAAATGTCAAGATATTTTCTCAATCACCAAATTTCTTTTTTATGTTAGGTTATTTGACATTTATAGAAATATTTTTTAAACAACTGTACTGCAAATAAAACATGTATGATTTATATTTTGTGATTTTGCATATTTTTGTCAGACAGAATTATTTCCCAATAAAAGTTAGGAATAATATATATTTAATCTATTATTTTTTTAAACCCTTATCTTCTGTCAAAATAAATATTGTGTTTTGGTTCCAGTCAGAAGAGTGGTAAGGGCTAAGCAATGGAAAGTAAGTATCATGTCCTGGGTCACACAACTATAAAGTATCTTAGGCTAGATTTTAACCTAAGATCTTCTGTCTTCAGGCCTGGTTCTCAATCCACCTAGCTGCCCCTAATCCATTAATTTTTTTGATGAATTGACTATTTAAATAGGACAACCTGTCTACTTGGTACTTATTGTGATATAATGTATAAGGAGACATTTTGAACCCTACATCAATTTTAAAGTACTTTCTAGTTCCTAAAAAACTAGAAGGTATTTCTCAAGTAATTTTTTTTCAGATTTTTCAAAAACTGTTTTGCTATATTTAATTTTTGATTTATCATTATGTAGCTCATTCTACTAATTAATCTATTTTATTTTTAACTAAATAGCAAATGATTTTGAATTGAGAAAAATGCTATCTCTCTTCCATTTTTACCTTTTACAGATCATTTCCCATCCTTAAGATTCAAGACATTTTGTCATTTCATATAAACTTCAAATAAATTGTTGTTATTTGGTCTAGTCTATAAAGTATTCCTTGGTAATTTATGGGACTGGCACTAGACCTATTCATTAAATTAGGTATAATAATCACTTTTATAACATTATATGATTCAAATATGAGCAATGAATAGTCGTGTATTTTGCCATTTTTTAAAATTACTTTCCTTCTTTGTTTCTAGTTCCTTTCTCTTTCCTTCTTTTTTATTTTTTCTCCCTCTTTCTTCCTTCTTTGTCCTCCTTCCCTCCCTTCCTTCTGTCTTCCTTTTTTTCCTCCCTTCTTCCTTAGCTTTCTTTTGCTTTCCTTCCTTCCTTCCTTCCTTCTTTCTTTCTTTC